>NC_057716.1:79054188-79057404 GCF_004010195.1 Chiloscyllium plagiosum | reverse complement strand
TGGTGGAGGCTGGTACAATAGCAACATTTAAGAGGCATTTGGATGGGTATGTGAATAGGAGGGGTTTGGAGGGATATGGGCCAGGTGCTGGCAGGTGGGACTGGATTGGGTTGGGATATCTGGTCAGTATGGACGGGTTGGACCGAAGGGTCTGTTTCTATACTGTACATCTCTATGACTCTATGACTCTAAATGCTGCCAGACCAGCATTTCTCCAGCATTCTCTGTGTTTATTCAATATTTCACAATGTCTATTGATGGTTCGATGAGGAATGAGCAAGAACTAGATATTAAAATGGATGAAAACAATGTGCCTTGTCAACTCAAAAGAAAACTAAAAAGGCACACTAGATTAAGAGAGAGAAAAGGATAAAAATGCAAAGAAAATATTCAGGAACATTTGAATGAATAATATCACAGATTTTTAAATTGCCCAAAATGAATGGGGTTCTATGCTCTATGTTTCACATTTATAACAATTTCCAAGTAATAGTGTGGTTGATAGGTCATAACTGAAACATCAATTCATTGAAGAGATACTTATACAGAAATGAACAAAACCTATCTTTATCCAGGCAGCTTCTACCAAGAAGACAGACACAGGGATGTTGTTGATGATCTATAATTTGTTATTCCATGACAATGACTAGGTCAGGCTCATGTTTGACTAGTCTGTTGGACAGCTCATTGCATTTAGACACAAGCTCCCAGATGCTGGTGAGGATGGAATGGGACTATTTGGCACCGCCCTTTTGGTGCCGATCATTTGGCTCTGCCGTTTTGGCTCTAAACTGTTTTGGCGCTCATTACTTTGGTGCTGAGCTGATTTGGCACCAATGCATATAGATAACTATTGTGTGAAAATTTTGGTTTGTCTCTCTTGCTTAGAATGTTTGCAGCCATTTATGGTATGGGCTCTACAAAAAAAAAGAAAGAAAATTTTATTACAGCTTTCTAATGTGAAGACAGAAGGACTGAAGTATCATCAAGGCAGTAGATGACTATTAACAATTGTTAAATGAGAAAATGATTACAAAGCGAGATTTGAATCTACAGTGGGTCATTACAGCTTTGCCTATCCATTCTTGCTAGTTGAGAAAATTACACCGGGTCGTTAGTCATCCTCTCTACTTTAATCAAACAAGACTTTTTTTTCATTCTGAATTGGCGCTAAAACAGCTCAGTGCCAAAGTAATGAGCTCCAAAATAGTTTAGAGCCAAAACGGCGGGGCCAAATGATCAGCGTCAAAAGAGCGGTGCCAAAATGTACCCGACCCTGCGAGGAAGCCTGTGTTGGGTCGGTAAGGCTATATTTCCTATTGTCATTTTTGGACCCAAGATCAATGCTAGATGGTCCAGCTGTATTGATTTTTATTTTGTTTCTCCATGATGTTTATTAGACTTTGTACCCATTTGTTATTGCAGAAAGCAATTAAGGATTCTGGGTAATAGTGACAGACCCAGAAAATAGCACAGTCTTACTGTCCTAAAAAAAACTTCTCCAGGCTAACTTTATATTTTTAAAATCAAGAGACAGATCTCAAAAAAGAACCCACTCTACTCAGTATTGTACATCAGTCTGAGACTGATATAGTTGGGAAAAGGAGCAAGTTAAACAGTCAGGGTAGGCAGGAACAAAGCAGAGATGAGGTAAGACTGATAAATTAAACTGCATCAATTTTAATGCAAAAGGCCTCACAGGTCAGGCAGATAAACTCAGGGTATGGTTGGGAATTTGGGACTGGGATATTATCGCAATTTCAGAGACATGGCTCAGGGATGGACAGGTCTGGTAACTTAATGTTCCAGGGTATAAATGCTATTGGAAGGATAGAAAGAGAGGCAAAAGAGGAGGTGAACTGCATTTTTGATGAATGATAACACTACGGCTATATTTAGGGAGCATATTCCTCGGAATATATCCAAAGACGATATTTGGGAGAACTGAGAAATAAGAAAGGGATGATCATCTTATTGTACTATAGAACCCCCTAATAGTCAGTAGGAAATTGAGAAACAAATTTGAAAGGTGACGTCAGAATAATGGAGTGGTAATGGTAGGGAATTTTAACTTTCCAAATGTAGACTGGGACTTGGATAGAGAGAAATTTGTTAAGTATGTACAAAAAATTTTCTGATTCAGTATGTGGATGTGCCTACTGGAGAAACAGCAAAACCTGACCTACTCCTGGGAAATATGGCAAGGCAGGTGACTGAGATGTCAGTGTGGGAGCACTTAGGGGCCAGTCACCATAATTCTATGAGATTTAAAATGGTGATGGAAAAGGATGGACTGGATCTAAAAGTTAACGTTCTAAATTGGAGGAAGGCCAATTTTCATGGTATTAGGAAAGAACTTTCAAAGGCTGATTGGGGAAGGGACAGATGTTTGCAAGGAAAATACGCCTGGAAAATGGGAAGCCTTCAGAAATTCGATAATGAGAGTCCAAAGATAGTGTGTTTCTATTAGAGTGAAGGGAAAGGCTGGTGGGTGGAGGAGATGCTGGATGACTATAGAAATTGAGGTTTTGGTCGAGAAAAAGAAGGAAGCATATGTCAGGTGCAGACAACAGAGATTGAGAGAATCCCTAGAAGAGTATAAATGTTTAAGTGTACTTAGTGGGAAATCTGGAGGGCAAAAGAGGGAGATGAGATAGCTTTGGAAACAGGGTTGAGGAGAATCCAAAGGGTTTCTACAAAAATATTAAGGACAAAGGGGTAACTAGGGAGTAACTGGATCGGTGTTTGTCCAATGTGTGCAGGACGGTTTCCTGACACAATATGTAGACAGGCCAACAAGAGGTGAGGCCATACTGGATTTGGTTCTGGGTAATGAATCAGGCCAGGTGTTAGAATTGGAGGTAGGTGAGCACTTTGGGGACAGTGACCACAATTCGGTGACTTTTACTCTAGTGATGGAGAGGGATAAGTGTGCACTGCAGGGCAAGAATTATAGCTGGGGACAGGGAAATTATGATGCGGTGAGGCACGACCTAGGATGCGTGGCTTGGAAAAGTAGGCTTCAAGGCATAGGCATAATTGATATGTGGAGCTTGTTCAAGGAGCAACTATTGAGTGTCCTTGATAAATATGTACCTGTCAGGCAGGGAGGAAAGGGTCGTGTGAGGGAGCCGTGGTTTAATAAGGAATTGGAATCCCTTGTTAAACGGAAGAGGGCGGCCTATGTAAAGATGAGACGTGAAGGTTCAATTGGGG
>NC_057716.1:79050244-79052305 GCF_004010195.1 Chiloscyllium plagiosum | reverse complement strand
GGGTGACTTGATAGAGGTGTGCAAGATGATTAGGGGTTTAGATAGGGTTGACCATGAGAACCTTTTTCCACGTATAGAGTTAGCTATTACGAGGGGGCATAGCTTTAAATTAAGGGGTGGTAGGTATAGGACAGATGTTAGGGGTAGATTCTTTACTCAGCGAGTTGTGAGTTCATGGAATGCCCTGCCAGTAGCAGTGGTGGACTCTCCCTCTTTATGGGCATTTAAATGGGCATTGGATAGGCATATGGAGGATAGTGGGCTAGTGTAGGTTAGGTGGGCTTGGATCGGCGCAACATCGAGGGCCAAAGGGCCTGTACTGCGCTGTATTTTTCAATGTTCTATGTTCTAAAATACGACTCCTTAAAGATCAGCAAGGCTGCCTATGTGTGGAAATGTAGGACATGGGGGAGATGCTAAACGAGTATTTCGCATCAGTTTTTACAGTGGAGAAGGATAAGGAAAATCTAGAATGTGGGGAATTAAATAGCAGCATCTTGAAAAATGTCCACATTACAGAGGAGGAGGTGCTGGACACCTTAAAACACATTAAGGTGTATAGACGCCTGGACTTTATCTGATGAACCCAGAACTCTGTGGGAAACGATAAAGAGATTACTGGGCCATTTGCTGAGATATTTGTATCATGGATAGTCAGAGGAAGACTGGAGGTTGGCTAAAGTGGTGCCACTATTTAAGAAAGGTGATAAGGAAAAGTCAGGGAACTATAGACTGGTAAGTCTGACATTAGTGGTTGGCAAGTTGTTGGAGGAAAGTCTGAGACAGGCTTTACATGTATTTGGAAAGGCAAGGACTGATTACGAATAGTTCGCGTGGCTTTGTTCATGGGAAATCATGTCCACTAACTTAATTGAGTTTTTTGAAGTGGTAATGAAGAGGATTGCTGACAGTGGAACAGTGGATGTGATCTAAATGGACGTCAATAAGGCATTCAACAAAGTTTTTCATGATAGACTGGTTCGCAAGTTTAGATCACTGGAATATATGAAGAGCAAGCTATATGGATACAGAATTGACTCACTGGTAGAAGACAGGGTGGTGGTGGAAGGTTGCTTTTCAGACTGGAGACCTGTGACCTGTGGTTGCTGCAAGGATCAGTGCTGATTCCATTGCTTTTTGTCATTGATATAAATGATTTTGATGTGAACATAGGAGATATGGTTCGTAAGTTTGCAGATGATACGAAAATTGGAGGTGTACTGGACAGCCAAGAAGGTTACCCAAGAGTACAATGGGGTCTTGATCAGATGGGCCAATAGGCCAAGGAATGCCAGGTGGGGTTTACTTTAGATAATTGCAAGGATCTGCATTTTGGAAAGGTAAAACAGGGCATGATATATGCACTCAATGGTAAGGTCCTGGAGAGTGTTACAGAACAACAAGACCTTGGAGTGCAGTCACTGTTTCTTGAAAGTGAAGTCACAGGTCGATAGGATAGTGAAAAAGTCATTTGGTGTACTTGTCTTTATTGGTCAGTGCATTAAACATAGGAGTTGGGAGGTCATGTTGCAGCTGTCCAGGACATTTGTTAAGCCATTATTGGAAGCCTGCATTCAATTCTGGTCTTCCTGCTATTGGAAGGTTGTTGTGAAACTTGAAAGGGTTCAGAAAAGGTTGACAAAACTGTTGCCAGGGTTGAAGGGTTTGAGCTATAGGGAGAGACTGAATAGTTTGGGGCTGTTTTCTCTGGAGCATTGGAGGCTGAGGGGTGACCTGATAGAGGTTTATAAAATCATGAGGGGCATGGGTATGGTAAATAGACAAGGTCTTTTCCCTGGAGTGGGGGAGTCCAAAACTACAGGGCACAGGTTTAGGGTGAGAGAGGAAAGATATAAAAGAACCTCAGGGGCAAGTTTTTCAGGTAGAGAGTGGTGTGTATATGGAATGAGCTGCCAGAGGAAGTGGCAAAGGCTGGCACAATTACAATATTTAAAAGTCATCGGCATGGGTGTATGAATAGGAAGGGTTTAGATGGATATGGAGCTGGAAATGTGTTGCTGGAAAAGCGCAGCAGGTCAGGCAGCATCCAGGGAACAGGAG
>NC_057716.1:79037025-79049967 GCF_004010195.1 Chiloscyllium plagiosum | reverse complement strand
CTCTACAAGGATTTCAGTGAGTCCCTCTCTCACTGCACCCTCTTCCTCCCTCTACAAGGATTTCAATGAGTCCCTCTCTCACTGCACCCCCCAGGTCATCTCCTCTGCACAGAAGCTCTTCAGCCACATTCTCAAACTCTTCCTCCCTTTAGATGGATATGGGCCATGTAGTGGCAAATGGGACTAAATTTATTTCGGATATCTAGTTGGTCTGAATGAGATGGACCAAAGAGTCTGTTTCCATGCTGTATATTTCAATGACTTGCTGCAAATAAATTTCAACAATCAATTAAATTAGCTTTTCGATTCAAAATGTTTTTGCATTCCAATTTCATCATCTGTCATGGTGGGATTCAAACCTTGTTGTCAGCACATTGCCTTAGTATTTTTGATTGCTGGTCTAGTGGCATTACCACGTCACCACCAGTTTTCATTATTACTTTAAGGACACTTAAGTTCTGTCCAGAAGAAATGAGCCTGAGGTTCCAGTTGCCTGCCCTTTCAACAGCCCGCCATGTTCCCTGGTCAACATTTGTCTCTGATCAGCTGCCGACTTCCAGTGAAGCTCAGCGCAAGCTGAAAGAGCAGCGCCTCATTTTCCACTTGGGGACCCTGCACCCTTTAGGTCACGATATTGAATTTACTAATTTTATGGCCTGAACATCACCTTCTTCACACTCCAGCCCTTATCATCACATTGGTTGTTTTCAGCATAGGGAGAAAGTGAGGACTGCAGATGCTGGAGATCAGAGTTTAAACTGTGGTACTAGAAAAGCACAGCAGGTCAGGCAGCATCTGAGGAGCAGGAGAATCGACGTTTCAGGCATAAGCCCTTCATCAGGAATCAGCACAGCCAACTCATTTTCACCTACTTACGGCCTTCATTATCAACTTTTCTCCTTTCTTGGAATACCATTATGCATCCCTTTGTCTGTCTGTCTTTCTCTCCCTCTGGGACCTGTCTCCATCTATCCTCTCAATCTTTAACTCTAACACCTATCTTCAATATATATACCACATTTTCATAACTACTAGTCATTCTGATGAAGCGTCACTGGACCTGAAAATTTGACTCTCTGCTTTCTCTCCATAGATGCTGCCAGACATGCAAGTTTCTCCAGCAATTTATGGTTTTGTTTCAGATTTCCAGCAGCTGCAGTTCTTATTTCTAGTTTCTTTTCCTCCCCCTCTTACTGTCTCATTGATTGCTCCACAATTATTGTAGCTCAATGAACTTGACTTATTTGAAGTATTTAAGTGCTTATGTGTCTAATGGATCATTGGCTCCTAAATTTGCTTCAGTTTGTATGTATAATATTTTCATAGTATTCACACACAATAATCAGGTGTGTGTATCTGCCTTACCAAAGGATATTGCTTGTGGGAGGAGAAATTTATACATTTTTCTGTGGATGTTATTGTTTTAAATCTATTGTTTTTAAAAGCGGTAATTGAGCTGTCAGTTGCTTAAAATATATAAATTGCACTTGCTACCATTATTTGTGTCTTAGAAAGTGTTTACCAGATAAATCAGCCTTGTATTAAGTGACACAAGATAATGACAGTGCCTCAGATTGAGCAACACATTATTATTAAACTTTCATAGCTACAAGTTAGGTTTATGCATTTAATTATCTATAACTATTCAATGTGCCTAAAATATACAGATTTTTAAAAATCTTGTTTTCAATCAATGAAATTGTTAGTAAGTGATTGTTGTGTCATTACAGTGCAATATTTGCGAAAACAATCTGGAAATATAAATATGCGGATGTTTACTATATGAAACATTGGATTTAATTTTAATTTTGAATTTGACAGCCCCAGTCTCAAATGATGTTCCAGTCCCAACTGCAAAGAATTTTAGCAGTCGCCCAATTCAGTTTCTATAGGGATAGCAAAATCGTGGGCATGCAGGGAGTATGGGCACCATCTAATTGACAATGGCAGGTAGGCTCCCAAGGTTTGAAAGCCCTTCAGTAAGGTCATGCCAGTAGCTTTAGATTGTGTCTGAAAGAGAGAGATAAAAGCTGCTTCATGATGGACGCAGTATCTCCACTGGGCGACCAGCTGTTGCAGATGTGGCCCTTGGCTGTGGTAAAGAGACAAGAGACATCTTACGCAGGGTGGAGCCTGAAAACCCTCATCCCAGTCTCTTACCATAAGGTCTCTTCTGACCCCTATCTGTGTTTTGCCTTCAAGCCTGCAACCCAACTCAACATTTGCTTCTGAGTGGCTTCATAGGACATTGAAGTTGCCAGATAGGTTCTGCTTGCAGGTGGGTATCTGTCACACCATCACTCTGCCAGGAATGAAAATGACCAGATGTGAGCAAGGACCGGTAACCAGGAACTCTGCTCGCTGAGAATGATCAGACCTTCTTACTTCCAGTGCCACTTCTGACAGTAATCCAAACTTCTGCCCATGTGTCAGAAAACGTAAGTATTTCTATTGAATGGACTTTTTGTTCTATTGCACACCATTCCAGCCAGAAATATAGTATTCTATAAAATAGGAAGACAGACTTATTCAAAATTGTCCTTGTGGATCAAATTGCCAAAAGAATGAGCTCCAAAATTGCCATCGGCATTTTAAAACTCACTATATCCCAGACACTCATTATGTTTCAAACCTTTGGTCTCTTTCCTCAACTTCATGCAAATTCTTTTATTTGCTCAGGCATCCAAAACCTACATTGTACAGTCATGGCCATCAGTTGACTTCCAAGTGTGTGTTTTTGCCCTAACACGTGAATTTTCTTTTTCAAATATGGATTCCTGTGCAGCAGCAGAAGTCTTGAGGTGCTGTTTATGAATTTGCTGACTTAGGCAATGTTTAAAAATACAAACTTTCTCATGGTAATAAAGAGACATACCTCAACAAGCATTTGAAATTAAATGTTTCAGTCCAAATTACATGCATTTAAAGCAAAATCTCAGCCCCACAAATGTGTCAAATAAAAATAATTATTTCAATGGAATTGCAACATTAATAATTAACTGTCAGTTTTAAATGGTATTTTATTTTTGATTCTGATTTGTAAGAAAAGTTAGAAAATTAACTTGATTGTATGAAGTTTTAGAATGTGTTAATTGTAATTCATGCATGTATGCCTGGTCTGAGGTCATATTAAATATTTGGAGTTTTTCAGAACAATATTAATAAAATTATTAAAGAATGATACAGAACATAAGGAAGCAAGTTATTGCTTAATTGAGTAACCGAGATCAAATAATCGTAAATAAACAAGTAAGTGCAACAGGGTAAGGATGATATCTTCACAAAAAGATTTCAGGCTGTGAAAGTAATTTCCAAGGTTAGTGTTTTGGCTACCATGTTTGGAATCAAAGTTAGACTTAACTGAAGGATGATAAACATGTGATAGGATGTAGGGAAAAAGATTTGGTAAATTTGATTTGCTCACATAAAGGGTTTAGACTGACATTGAATTATTAGGTGGAATGGCCTGTTTCCTATCGTAATTTATATACACAGCTCACTCACCAATGGATTTAATGGCACCTGACAATATTTTAAGGAATTTCTTTCAAAGTGTTAGATTGATGTTTGCATGCCACAGCCCATTTAGAATATTAATCTAGGTCTCTTTTTCATCCTTTCTCATTTTTAAAATTTTGCATTATATCCTGAATTAACTCAATATTGTGTGCAATTCTGGTCTCCCTTCTATCAGAAGGCTGTTGTGAAACTTGAAAGGGTTCAGAAAAGATTTACGTGGTTGATGTCAGGGTGGAGCAATAGGGAGAGGCTGAATAGACTGGGCAGTTTTCCCTGGAGCATCGGAGGCTGAGGTTCATAAAATCATGAGGGGCATGGATAGGGTAAATAGACATGGTCTTTTCCCTGGGGTTGGAGAGTCCAGAACTAGAGGGCATAGGTTTAAGGTGAAAGGGGAAAAATTTATAAGGGACCTAAGGGGCAACCTTTTCACACAAAGGGTGGTGTGTGTGTGGACTGAGCCCCAGAGGCAGTGGTGAAGGCTAATACAATTACAACATTTAAAAGGCATCAGTATGGGTATATGAATATGAAGGGTTTAGATGAATATGGGCCAAGTGCTGGTCGGCATGGACAAGTTGGACCAAAGGGTTTGTTTCCGTGCTGTTCATCTCAATGACTTTATTTAGTTCCTTGACTATCTTCTCAATGAGTTATTTGTTGATAACTATTTATATCACATAATTCTGTTGCACTTTTCATTTATAAAGACATAAAATCAGAATTCATTTCACATCTATCCTCTATTGATGCACAACTAATGTTCTACCATTTATTACTGGATCTTTAAACTACCGTTTGAACAAACTCGATCAACTGGACCTTTGAAGCCTTGGCAATTCGGTTTTGCCAATGCTTCTACTAAATTGCTGGCTTCTCCCATTTAGCTGATAACTTATTTTAGCAGATATTCTTAATACATTTATAATTTGTCATCCACTGAAGCATATCTATACAGAAGATGTGTTCAGACAGGAAGTCAACACACAGAACAATGAAAGCAGACATTGATGTATCTTTTAATGGATGGTGATAAAGTTTGCATTTATATGAGCTCCATCGAAAAAAAAGCCCAGAGTTGACTTTAACTTTGCTAATTAGCTTTATAATAAATAGAATGATGTGAAAATTGCACCATTCCAGGAGTGGGTTGATAGCTACTGGGGTGTTTGGAGGACTACAAATGATACAGTCGGTGGCTGTTAACTGTTTGCCTTTGCTAATATTTTGCCAATGACAAGGTAGGCATTATCTGGCCTAACCACCATTTACAATCTTCTAACCACTGTGGCTTATGCATCATCAGTGACAGAGGCTGTTCACAACACATGGCAACTGCAAGTGAGTTGCCCAAGGGAGACTTAATACCAGTGACAATCACCACCCTTGATTGCTACCCTACCCTAGCCTCTTTAGACTTTCATGTTCCTTTTGCAGCACTGGTTGCTATCACTGGTGGAACTGATGGAACTGGAGAGTTGCTAACCATCTGGTGGTGGAATTCAGACAATCTACCACTTGTGAAGGAAACCAACGTTTAGATCATTTCATGATTGCTGGGCTGCTTCTTCCACAAACATTCTGACCAATGTCTTTGAATCCTTCTTCCTGTAATTTTCAATCCACTTTCCCCAGTTGCTTCTAACATTGTGGAGCATACATTTCTTCTTGTGATTCAAAAGTTCCATTACTCTTAAACTATATTTTAAAAATGTTTGCTTTGCCCTTGTTAATTTTGGCCTCATTTATCCACTCTGATTAAGGGTATGTACTCCTTCTACCTACTCATAAAGACATTAATGGTTAACATATATCATAAGATGGCTTTGAAAAAAAGCAGTTTTGATTGTGGTCAGTGTTGTGAGCTCAGGTTTTATTCCGCTTCCACTTTAGTATTCCTGGAATTCTCCTTTTACTAAAAGACCGACAGATGGCATTCCACATAATCATTGCATTGACCTTTCTTTAACTTTAAATATTAAGTTCAAATATGCATTTGAACTTGCAATCACCAGCGTCCAGGTCACTACTTAACATTTGTTGACAGCTTCATAATAAATTTAACTGAAATGTCTTTTCTCATTCTTTACTACATATATATAGGTTAGATAATATTAGAATACTGAATGGACTCACAAACTCTTAACATTCACCTAAACCTCTGTTTTGTTTTTGCCGCCATTTACCTATTATTTACTACCTATGCTACTTAACTATGTGATCTGCCTCTATTGCTTGCAAGACAAAGCTTTTCACTGTTACTCGGTACACGTGACAATAAATTCAATTCAATTCAATTCAATTCAATTCAATACAAGTGTTCCCTGTTGGTGGATAACCTTTCTCAGAGAAATCAGTTTGGAGATTCGGGTACACCCTGACCATGCCAAAAATCAAGTACGCATTCCCAAATGCCTCAATCTTCTACTTACAGATGTGCTCTTGCAAGGACAGATAAAGTAGTTTGCTGGGTGTAACTTGAATTCCAAATTTTAATTTTTTGTGTTAACCTTCATTCAATGTACATGTGTACATTCACTTCATTATAATGGATCTCCATCCTGAAAAGATATAGTTACAGGAATCATATTTTAGATGTTTTCATTTTATTTTATCAAACATTTATTTTTCATCAATATATTCCTACACAATTTCATGTATTTTTTTTTAACTTCCAAAAGATTTGTAATAATTGTTGAAATGAAAAGTTCAACTGTAATGCAGTGTCCTCCAAGAGTGATACATTTTAAACTTTTAAAGCTAAATTAGTTTACCGTTTTGATTTCAGTTTACTAACACACATTTTATGCATATATACACAATCTGCACTGGAAATAATATACTTCCTCATCTTAACACCTTTAGACCAGAATTGTTTTTCCACATTTCCAGTTCCACATTAGTGTAAACGTGAATTGAACTGAATTATGTTTTTATAAATTAAATTGCATCCTATTCATTAAAAGCTATGGAAAGTTTTCCGCAGTTTTATGCCTGTTAATTCTAACAAGTCTGTGTGTGTATATATATATATAAAAATAAAATCTTCATTTTCAGTTACTATTATATTCAATCTTCTCATACTTTCATCCTGTCTTGCGCCCAGTTGGGTTTAGATATGCAGCAATTTGATTGCATATTATAATAATTGAACAATACAACATTCTTTATAACTGTCTGCAGTTAATTGCAACAAATTACTCATAAATTCCATTCCAGTCAGCTACCATGCAGTGAACACGGCTGCTAACAGTTTGTTTAAACAAATTTAACTTCACGTTATTATCTTACCTCTATAAATTATGCATGACAGAATGGACTTAAAGTGTTTATCTGAAGCCCACACATTTAGTTGTTCTACAGTATCATTTGCTTGCTTACCATAATCATAATAATTATTTTCTTAATTAATGCAATTTCATATACTGGCTGATCCTTATGCACAAAGGTTTGGGTGCATCTCTGTAAAACTTGGCAAATGCGTTTTGCTGGCACAAATTTTATAAATGATATTGAATCCTAATTTCAAGTGTGCAAAAGTGGTAATTATTGCTTCAGAAAATGTGTTAGAGTTTCACATGCATAGCTCTTTGTTTTTGTGTGCAATAAAACGTTGAGTTTCAGTACAAATTAGGAAGTCACTTGCTCAAAAGGAATTAAGTATTGCTTCTCCAAGGATTTTCATCTTGCTGTGGTGAAGGTGCTTGAATGTTCCAATGATCCTGAGAATGCTGCTGTTCAGGACTGTTGCTAGGACCTCTTTTGACAGTAAAGTCAAGCAGGAGTTTCCAGACGCAGAACAATTCAAGGTATCCTCAATAGAAGACTATGGCCCTAATGGCTGTGAAGAGGGAAGAAGGTTAAAGCGGGGAAATGGCTCCAGTCATCATGGCTAGCTATGCCACTGAACTTTGCCACTGACCTCCAGGTTTGTGAGGAACCTGCCTGCCTGTTGGAGTTCCCATATGAAACAAAGTCACTTTGGCTTCTGTAAGGCAATCTACTGTGCTGATGGAGAATTTTCAACAGGAGCAAGACTGTGATTCCTGGAAGCCTCCTGCCAAGACTCCGAATTAACGTGGCCATATGTTATAGTTAATCGGACAGGGATGCCTTTCAGCTGTCGCATCAATAACTAAGCATCCCTCTTTAGGACACCTTCTCTACATCATGAATGGGCAGGAGGCTAGAAAAGGTGCTGAAAAAATAGGCTATCACACATCTCTCCTTTAGCGTCACTAAACGATCGGCCCTCCAGGGTCTAGATTAGAGTAGTGCTGGAAAAGCACAGCAGGTCATGCAACATCCGAGGAGCAGGAAAATCGATGTTTCGGGCAAAAGCCCTTAATCAGGAATAGAGGCAGGGTGTCTGCAGAGTGGAGAGATAAATGACAAGGGATGGTAGGGAGAAAGTAGCATAGAGTACAATAGGTGAATGGGGGTGGGGATGAAGGTGATAGGTCAGAGAAGAGGGTGGAGTGGACAGGTGGAAAGGAAGATAGGCAGATAGGACAGGTCATGACGACGGTGCTGAGCTGGATGGTTGGAACTGGGGTGAGGTGGGGGAAGGGGAAATGAGAAACTGGTGAAGTCCACATTGATGGCCTGGGGTTGAAGTGTTCCGAGGCGGAAGATGAGGCGTTCTTCCTCCAGGCGGGTGGTGAGGGAGTGGTAGTGGAGGAGGCCCAGGATCTGCATGTCCTCAGCAGAGTGGGAGGGGGAGTTGAAATGTTGGGCCACAGGGCGATGTGGTTGATTGGTGCGGGTGTCCCAGAGATGTTCCCTAAAGCGCTCTGCTAGGGATCGGCACTATAGTCGAAACAAGACAAAGGCAAGCTTAAGAAGCTAGATTGTGAGAATATTTATCAACAAGTCAAATTGTGTTCATCCAGAAAGACTAACCATTGTCATGGCCAAAGAGCTAGTGAGACATGCCATCAAAATCACTGCTCCTAACGAAACCTGGCTCACTGAGGCCAGCTAGCTAAGAGAGGCCAATTAAGGGTACACCTTTTTCTAGAAAAGGAGGTCAGAAGTATTATCCTGCTTTCCAAGTTGTTTTGAGTATCAATGAGAGATGAATGGCCCTATGCCCATATCTTAACTGTAACCAACATATTACTCTGATTAGTGTTGGGACAATGCTACTCCTTTAACAAGGTTATGGATGTCCTTGTTTTTTGTCAGAGCAGTCGTAAAGACACAGATTGCACGGTATCTAGGTTTGATGGGTTTTAAGGCCAATTTGAGATACTGCCTCAGGCAAAAGGCTTTCTAGTTTAAAACAAAACACACGTGCAATGAAAGGGGAGTGGCTAGTTCTCCTAGCTCTGCTGTTCTTTGGTTGAGATTGGTTTGTTTTGGTTTTAGCAGTTTAGCTGTTCAGAGCAAGCAGTCAGACTTTTTTTTGGAATCTGCTGATCAAAGAAACAGTTGCATGAAAGAAGGTGTTCCATGTTGAATCTCTCAGCCATCTCTTCCTTTCCTGTAAGATCCTGTGTTTGATTTTATCTTTTCTTCCAAGGAGTGTGAATGGGGATTGGTGCAGGAATTTGGAACAGCATCATTAAGTTGGGATAGCCTGTTGGGTTTTCGGATAGGTTAAGTTATTTTATATTGTGTTCTGTTTTGTTTGTGTTTCATTTGGTAATCTTGCAAATAATTCCTGTTTTGTTTAAAACTAAGTAGTTGGGCCAGCTGCATCACTCCAGGAATATCCACTCTGCACCTGCTTAAAGCAACTAGCAAAGTTAGGGTCTGAGCTACTTCTTTGAAATGTTTTGAGGGAGTCTGGCCTGGTCCATAATGGTGTCTACACCCTCATGTCAGTTTCTGACTATGAAATCAAGAGGTTCTATGCCAATCTTGATGACATCATTTCTTCAATTCTATGACTTAGACACTTAGAACACAGAACGAGGCCAATTGACTCATTGTGTCCACACTGGTCAACAAAGATCTGACTGCTAGTTCTATTTTCCAACCTTTGGCCTACGGACCTGGCGGCTTTGGCAATATGAGTGAATTATCGAAATATTTTGTGAATCTTACAAGACTTTCTGACTCATCACCGTTTCATGTATTGAATTACAGATACCCATCGCTCTGAGTGAAAATAATTTTCCTCAACTCTTTTTGTAGTGTTGTACCTTCATTTCCCTGGATATTGAACCCTCTTTTAATGGGAAAATATTTCTTCCTACTAATTATCTATGCCCGTCACAACCCTTTAGACTTCTATGAAATCCCCTCTCAACTTTCACTGCTCCAAAAAAAACTGACCCAGCCTTACCTTTTCTCATAGGTCAGGCCTTTCAGCCCAGGCAACATCCTGGTAAATCTCCTCCGCACCATCGCTTATGAAATCACATCCTTCCCATAATGTGATGATTAGAGTTGCATGGTGTGATTTAAGCAGAGTTTTATACAATTCCCGAATAGCCTCCTAAATTATGTAATGACAGACAAAGACATATCCCAGCAATAGCAAGGTTACTCTCCTTGGTGCCTAAACATACAGATTGGACATGACCTCAAAATATAATCATGGTGGACATGGTTTTCTGTGAGAACAATGAATTCAAGATCACAGAGATATCTGAACATGTTCAGTATTTCCCATATCTTCAAAGCCATCTCTACCAAAAATGGAGAAGTTCAACACTGAGTCAGCTTTGCCACTATTACTTTCTTTAAGCTGTGCCAATGTTTCTTTGATAATAGGAACCCCTGGAAGTCAACAAAGGTCTTGTTCTGTGAGGATCTTGTATTCACCATCTTCCTTGAGATCAAATGGGAGGACCATCGAACTATTGTGAGCATCCTCCGGAGCACTGTATGTGGCAGCATCAAAGCAATGTTTCTGAAGAATTGACTCTGAAGGATAGATCATCATGTTTGGAAGGCCAAAAACTCTCTCTCACCTTTGTGTTTGTGTTAGTTAGAAGGGTATGCTGATTGATTTAAAGCACAGAGACATTGTCACCACTAACAGGGAGGAGAAAGCTCCCATCCATTTGGCATTGTCCTGATCCATCAAGGGAATAGGCCCTGTGAGTCGCCTCACATGGTGGAATGGCAGCAACAGACAAAGTTGAAGGGAATCAACCTAAAGCTGCAAATCCAACTCTTCATGCAACATGGTACCTCCATTGTGGAAAAACTAGTGGATCCATAATGTACTCCTCCATCAACTGAAGATTAGTTTAAACTGGTAGACATCATCTGTAATTACAGGGGAGAATCAATGATGATTGCTAAAAAGACAGACATATTGCAAAAATCTTTTATCTTTTTGATTTGCCTTCAGTTAAGGGGAAGTAATGGTCCTGTGATATTACCACTGGACTGCTAATCCAGAGGTAATATTCTGGGGACCTGGGATCAAATCCCACCATTAAATTCAGTTCACTAATGTCCTTTGTAGGACAGGAAATTGCCCTCGTTACCTGGGTCTGATCTATGTGTGACTCCAGAACCACAGCAGGGTGGTTGACTCTGGGAAATTAGGGATGGGCAATAAATGCTGACCTAGTAATACTATCATCCATTTTTTTTCCTTTCGGCCATTTTAACACTTAGTGAGATGGAAATTTGACAAATAGCATCAATATGACAAGTTAAATAGCATTAGTTAAAATAATTTGAGAATCACTGGAATCAAATTCTTCATTGGGAAATTACTGTATTGTGTTCATAATTTCAGCACCATGTTACATTATAATTTAGCAAAATTCAACTGTGCAATCCTATTGGTATACCTAAAAGCTTTCCCTTGTGAGGGAGAATATGGGGCTCTGAATCTTTTACAGGTGTAACTCATTGGTATGCATGAAGTATCCAGTTATTACTCAGCATGCTCAATCTACTGTTTTTCTTCTACTCTTCAAATTAGACTTTTCTGCAAAAACTCACACTCTTAATTTTCCTTCAAAAATGAGAGCAATTAGCAAAGTTACATTTCATCAAGCAAAATTAGCTTCCTAATGAATATGCCCTGATTTTGTAGAAGTGACAATAACAGTATTTAAAGAATCATTCTCGATCATTTTAATTAGAGGATATAATTGCAGGGAAAAAACAAATCAATATGGTAGCTCTCTTTATATTATCAGTTTCAAATGTTCAAATATGCACTTTTCTGAAGATTAAATCTTCTGAATTTTTAATGTGAAAATCAGGATATTTTGGGAATGGTATTGTGTATTTGTACAAATGAATAGGGGAATTTTACAGTCCTGATGTAGAAAACAACTGAAAGCAGAAGCAACAGTATCTTGTCAGTGCTTAGTTTCGATTGTCGTCATAACATTTTACAGGCAACTAAATATTAACCTCAGTGTAGGTATGCAACAGACGAGTATACTGTTCTCTCATATACTATATATGAGCCTATTATAGTTTGACCGACATTCTTTTAGAAAGCGGAAAGACTTATTGTGGTGCATCCAAGTTGAGGATTGCCTGCAGGCAGAAATAATCCAAGTATCTTTGTTGCTTGCTGTTTCCAGTGTGACCAAATTCAGTCTCTCCTTAAATGAAGGAATAATAATACTTTGGATATATATAGGTCTGGAATTTTAAATTGGGCTTGAGAAATACAGATTGGGTCATTACTGATTAAGAAGCCTAAGCCCATCTGAATCATATTCCCATTACGGTTTTGTTTCTCAGTCACATAGATGGGTTAACTCCAGGAAGGGTAAGAGAGGTAGGCAGCTGGAGCAGGAGTCTTTTGTGGATATACCCATTTCAAACAGGTATGCTGTTTTGGAAAATATAGGGGGTGATGGATTCTCAGGGGAACGTAGCACAAACAGCCAAGTTTCTGGTATTGAGACTGGCTTTAATGCAACGAAGGGTACGTCGGCTTCCAAGAGATCAATTGTGTTAGGGGATTCTGTAGTCCGAGGTACAGACAGACGTTTCTTGTGGCCAGCAGAGAAAAAGCAGAATGGTGTGTTGTTTCCCTGGTGCCAGGATCAAGGATGTCTCAGAGAGGGTACAGAATGTTCTCACCAGGGAGAGGGGCCAGCAGGAGGTCATTGTCCACATTGGAACTAACAACATTGGAAGGGAAAATGTTGAGACTCTGAAGGGAGATTACAGAGAGTTAGGCAGAAATTTAAAAAGGAGGTCCTCAAGGGTAGTAATATCTGGATTACTCCCAGTACTACGAGCTAGTCCCAGCAGGAATAGGAAGATAGAGCAGATGAATGCATGGCTGAGGAGCTGGTGTATGGGAGAAGGATTCACATTTTTGGATCATTGGAATCTCTTTTGGGGTAGAAGTGACCTGTACAAGAAGGACGGATTGCAACTAAATTGGAAGGGGACTATCATACTGGCAGGGACATTTGCTAGAACTGCTTGGGAGGATTTAAACTAGTAAGGTGGGGGAGTGGGACCCAGGGAGATAGTGAG
>NC_057716.1:79027827-79034588 GCF_004010195.1 Chiloscyllium plagiosum | reverse complement strand
TAAGGGACAACTTTTTCACGCAGAGAGTGGTACGTGTATGGAATGAGCTTCTAGAGAATGTAGTGGAGGCTGGTACAATTGCAACATTTAAGAGGCATTTGGATGGGTATATGAATAGGAAGTAAGGGACAACTTTTTCACGCAGAGAGTGGTACGTGTATGGAATGAGCTTCTAGAGAATGTAGTGGAGGCTGGTACAATTGCAACATTTAAGAGGCATTTGGATGGGTATATGAATAGGAAGGGTTGAGAGGGATATGGGCCAGCTGCTGGCAGGTGGGACTAGATTGGGTTGGGATATCTGGTCGGCATGGATGAGTTGGACCGAAGGGTCTGTTTCCATGCTGTATATCTCTATGACTCCAAGACTCTAGGTGTGAGTGGAAAAGGAGTGGGTTTTGTAAGCTGCATAGCAGTGGGGAGAATTATGAGAGCATTCACGTTTTGTAGGAGAAGTAGACTACCCAGTCCTTTGAACCTGTTCCAAAGTTCAGTGAGACCCTGGCTGATCTCATTATGTGACGTTCCCACTTGCAACCAATAGCCTTTCAACCTCTTGTTAATTAATATTCAATCTAACTCCGCCTTAAGCACATTCTTGGATTCTGCCTTTGTTCCTTGAGTTCTTGTCTGAGACTGGCTGTTGGTTTGTGTGCAGTTATGTCATAACAACTCACCAGGACAAAGAACCCAATACCCAGCATGAGCAAAACCAACGTAGTGTACAAAATCCCATGCAAGGACTGCACAAAACACTACATAGGACAAACAGGAAGACAGCTAACGATCCGTATCCATGAACACCAACTAGCCACAAAATGACACGACCAGCTATCCTTAGTAGCCACACACGCAGATGACAAGCAACATGAGTTCGACTGGGACAACACTACAATTATAGGATAAGCCAAACAGAGAACAGCCAGGGAATTATTAGAGGCATGGCACTCATCCACAGATTCTATCAACAAACACATCCACCTGGACCCAATATACCGGCCACTTCAGCAGACAGCTGGAACTGTCAACCGGAAGCGGCAGAGACAAACCACTATAAATGCCAGAGGAAATATCACAGAAGCGCTTCACAGGAGGCTCCCAAGCACTGAGGATGTCACCTAGACAGGGAAGGAAATGTCTGCAACACAAATTCCCAGCTCAGCGAACAGAACCACAACAATACTTCATGCTCAAAAATTCTCCTCACAAATGATCTTTCAAATAATGTCCTTACAAGTGGTCAACATATTCTAACAACTGTGAAACATATTATTTTAACCATTTACGGATAAGTGACACATAATACCAGTGAAGATGTTGAGGAAAAATATTGATACAAGTCTCAGCTATTATAACAGCTACCAAAATTAAAAACCACGGAGTTTATCACATTGAGAAAGAAAATCAGACTGTTTTTCGCAAAGTGCACTTACACCAATGGCCAGATTTTTGATGTGGATGTGGGAAGCTTGAGTTGGGAAATCTCCCACTCTTGAGGCAGTTAGGTGACAGACATGGAAGGAGGTGGGTGCTAAGGTGTGTTGTGTAGAAGGACAACCTCAGTTTCTGAACTTTGTTCAAATTTTATAAAAGACTGTTAAGCTCGCTTGTCCTCATCCGTCACCCACTTTGCATCCACATCTAGACACCTATCCATATTCAGCCTCCTTACACACCAATGCTATAGTCATTATCAACTCTTAGTCACCAATAACAACTTCTATGCATATACAACTTAGAACAGGACAGTACAGGAATAGGCTATTCAGCCCTTCATGTCTGTGGCAAACATCATGCTATGTCTTCCTGTTTTATCTGGTTTGAATCTTATCAGTTTCTGTGAGATCGCTAATTATTCTTCTAAACTCCAATGAATGTAGCACTAAATGAACTACCATCCCAGAAATCAGTCAGGTTAACCTAATTCGCACTCCCTCAATTGTCATCTTGCGCCACCTAACATCCTTTCTCAAAACTGCACATCATACTCCTGTGTGGTCTCATCTATACCCCGTACAGTTGCAGGAAGACATTGTATTCAAATCCTCTCACTATGAATGCCAACATACCGTGTGCCACTTTCATGGCCTGCTGTACCTGCATGCTTATTTCCAATGAATGAGAACGCCCTGGTCTTGTTGAGCCTCCCCTTACCCAATTTATCACCATTCAGATTGAAATCTGTCTGCCTGTTTTTGCTACCAACATGGATAACCTTACATTTATCCATATTATACTGCATCTGCCATGTATTTGCCAACTTAGCCTGTCAAAATCATATTAAAGCATCTTTACGTCCTCCTCACAGTTCACCCCCCCACCCAAGTTTGCATCATCTGCAAACTTGAAGATGTAAGATGTAGTTTCTTCATATAAATCATTAATATATATCAGTAATGGCTGGGGTCCAAGCACTGGACAAGCTGTATCCCACTAATCACTGAAACTTAGAAAAAGATCCATTTATTCCGCTTCTGTTTCCTGACTGGCAACCAATTCTCAAACCATTTCAATACATGTCCTCCAATCCCATGTGCTATGACTTTGCACAGTAATCTCTTACGTGGGCACTTGTCAAAAGATTTGTGAAGTCCAAAGACTTCAGAAAGGCACTCGATAAGATTCCCCATGGGAGACTGGTTAGCAAAGTTAGATCTCATGGAAAACAGGGAGAACTAGTCATTTGGATACAGAACTGGCTCAAAGGTAGAAGACAGAGGGTGGTGGTGAAGGGTTGTTTTTCAGACTGGAAGCTAGTTACCAGTGGAGTGCCACAAGGATCGGTGCTGGGTCCACTACTTTTCATAATTTTTTAAATGATTTGGATGTGAACACAGGAGATATAATTAGTAAGTTTGCAGATACCAAAATTGGAGGTGCAGTGGACAGCAAGGAAGGTTACCTCAGATCACAACAGGATCTTGATCAGATGGGCCAATGGGCTGAGAAGTGGCAGATGGAGTTTAATTCAGATAAATGCGAGGTGCTGCATTTTGGGAAAGCAAATCTTAGCAGGATTTATACACTTAATGGTAAGGTCCTAAGGAGTATTGCTGAACAAAGAGACCTTGGTGTGCAGGTTCATAGTTCCTTGAAAGTAGATTCACAGGTAGATAGAATAGTGAAGAAGGCATTTCGTATGCTTTCCTTTATTGGTCAGAGTATTGAGTACAGGGGTTGGGAGGTCATGTTGTGACTGTGCAGGACATTGGTTAGACCATCGGAAGGATGTTGTGAGACTTGAAAGGGTTCAGAAAAGATTTACAAGGATGTTGCCTGGGTTGGAGGATTTGAGCTACAGGGAGAGGTTGAAAGGTGAGGGCTGTTTTCCCTGGAGCATCGAAGACTGAGGGGTGACCTTATAGAGATTTATAAAATCATGAGGGACATGGATAGGGTAAATAGACAAAGTCTTTTCCCTGGGGTGGGGGACTCCAGAACTAGATGGCATACATTTAGGGTGACAGAGGAAAGATATAAAAGAGACCTAAAAGACAACTTTTTTACACAGAGAGTGGTACGTGTATGGAATGAGCTGCCAGAGGAAGTGATAGTGGCTAGTACATTTGCAATATTTAAAAGGCATCTGTATGGGTATATGAATAGGAAAACTTTGGAGGGATATGGGCTGGGTGCTGGCAGGTGGGACTAGATTGGGTTGGGATATCGGTCAGCATGGACGAGTTGAACATCTCTATAACTCTTTGCCTCTTTAACTGATTACTCCCTGTCCACCCTATGAGTTACATCTCCCCAAAAACTCCAACAGATTGCAAACTCAGTCCTTCCAAATCAGGAAAAATGGGAATATCTGTCAGAATTGGAGGCAATATTTGAATTTTCCAGATAGTTCTCTGCATTCAGCCCAATATCAGCTCATTCCTTACATGCACCACTCTGTGTGAAAAAGTTGTCCTTTAGGGGAAGAATAGCTATCATGAAGGAAAGTCAAATTTAATCTACAGTTCATTATTGTATAGTAAAAATGCAACCACATCTATGTCACAAGGCCTTTTGACACCTGTAGAAGCCACTATAAATAGCACCAGTTTGGCAATGGGCTGCAGGTTTCAAATTGCTGATGCTGTATCAAAACAAATGGGCCAAATATTGGCTATGGAGGTGGATAGTTTGAGTTCAGTGAAATGTGTACCGGTGCAGGTAATGTTTTCCTCCAGGAGGTGTGGGTGATGTGGGATGTAAAAAGGAGTCCAACATACTGACCTGGGAAATAAATGACAATGAAGATGGATGGGTGCCAAAATGACCTGGTTGGAATCATGATCTGTTTGAATGACAGGGATAACCCAGCTCAGATCTCTGGAAATTTTCTTCCAATGTGAGAGGAGATTTCAAGACGCCTAGTCCGTACACATCCCTTCATGTCTCCCCAGTGGCAGCTAATCTAATCTTGTGCCTCCTAACCATCTCAATGTCCACTTATATCCTCATTTCCAACTCATTTGCCTGTCACTTCTAATGGACCCTCATGCTGCTCCTGCCAAGTCATGCCCGCTTCATATCCATTCAGCCGAAATGCACAACTTATTTTAATATAATTAAAGAGATTTATTACAATAATGAAAAGTGTAGAACTGCTGAGAGAGACAAAAAATACACTCATTCACAAATAATCTTTTTGGGGAAAAAAAACTATTGTTTCTAGAATGTCTCCATCAGCCAGATTAATCAAATATCAATAGTGCAGGCTTCAATCAACTCACACCTCTCAATTATATCCTGAAAACAAAATTGACAAAAGAGATCACGGAACAATTTATTATGACATCTTAAAGATGTCCATTATATTATTAAAACATAACCTCCTGAGTTCATGTTTTCATGACTTTGGACTCATAGCCAAGCCTCATCATGAATGCTTGTGGTCAAGAGATGTCTCAGAGGATTTCTTTAGGTTAGATTAGATTCCCTACAGTGTGGAAACAGGCCCTTCAGCCCAACCAGTCCACACCAACTCTCCGAAGAGTAACCCACCCAGACCCATTTCCCTCTAATGCACTTTGGGCAATTTAGCATGGCCAATTCACCTGACCTGCACATCTTTGGACTGTGGGAGGAAACCCACACAGACACCGGGAGAATGTGCAAACTCCACACAGGCAGTCGCCCGAGACTGGAATCAAACCTGGGACCCTGGTGCTGTGAGGCAGCAGTGCTAACCACTGAGCCACCTTGCCGTTTTGAGGACACTGAATGTTGAAGTCCATGAATGCTTGACAAATCCTAAGAGTGGAGTACTTTAAAAACTGGAAGAGGCAGTTTTTAACTGGAGAAGTGCATGAGAGTGAGCAAATAAACAAAAAAAATCTGTAAAGTTAATCATACCATTGCCATCCAATGTGATCGTTAGAGTACATCTGGAAACAGAGTGGTTAGTGTAAAAAAGAGGAAAATGGAGAAATTGTTCGCCAATTGAGGCACTTCTTCTTCAAGTATAAACAGCATATATTATGATGAGGCTGACGGTCCCATGTGGCATTGTTTAAACTGGAACTATGTCAGATCTTGAAGCTTAGGAATGTGAAACATCAGTAGCTTTCATAAATATAACATAATTTAACCCAGTGAAAAATCCTCACTGGGAGAAAATATAAAACAATATTTGACACTAGGTAACATAAAAAAGATATTGGGTCAAAGTTTCAATAACTTTGTCAGAGAAGCGTGCTTTAAAATATTTTTCTCTCATTTGAAAAAGCTGTCAATAATCACAATGGTTTTAGAAGTGATTTCTATGACTCAGGAATGCATCAGGTTGAACCATGTTTGCAAATGGTAGAAAGGTAATTAGAGGAGAGCAAATGTTTTGGATGATTGTCAGGGCTGGAGGTAATTATGGAGACACACAGTGGCAAGCCCTTGGAGGAATTAAGCTATTGGGGGACTGTGAGCCAATGTTATCCAGTATAACGTAACATGAGAATAAACTAAAACTGCATTCTCAAAGCCAGCCATGAATTTAGGATGCTTGAAAAGAAGATTTGTCTGAGTTCCTCTCATTAGATTTGACATTTGTACCTCAGAGTTAAAAGCTTGAAAGATACTTGATTCCTTTTAATTGCACACAAATGGAGTACATGTCGATCCTGGGATCTTTGATCTCGGTGTAACAACAGAGATAAGCAAAAGCACAAAAACTTTGGTTGTACTTTCATAGAAAATGGTAGATGCATGCCCAGAGTTGTATGCAAGCAATATTTTTAATAAAACAGAAACTAGGGTGTAAATCCAATGACACTATTTTAAACTCTCATCTTCCAGTGCATTTTTTATTGTGCTTTCCTAATTTTGCTGACACTTGTATGAAGCAAAACCTGCAATAACTGTTTTTCAAAATTAAGAAAAATAACATTGGAAGAAGAGCTGCTAATGCAAGGAAAAATGTAAATGCTTTATTTAAACAATGAAATTGCAGTTTAGGGTGTAGGTTTGCTCACTGAGCTGCAGGTTTGATATCCAGACATTTCATTACCTGGCTAGGTAACATTATCAGTGGCGACTTCCAAGTGAAGCGAAGCTGTTGTCTCCTGCTCTCTATTTATATCTTCCTCCTGGATGGGGTTCCTGGGGTTTGTGGTGATGTCATTTCCTGTTCGTTTTCTGAGGGGTTGATAGATGGCATCTAAATCTATGTGCTTGTTTATGGTGTCGTGGTTGGAGTGCCAGGCCTCTAGGAATTCTCTGGCATGTCTTTGCTTAGCCTGTCCCAGCATAGATGTGTTGTCCCAGTCGAAATGGTG
>NC_057716.1:79018015-79027797 GCF_004010195.1 Chiloscyllium plagiosum | reverse complement strand
CAGTATTGTGGACAGTGAGTAGGGTTATCAGAAATTGCAGCAGGACATTGATCAGCTGGGAAAGTCGACTGACACACATCTATCCTGGGACAGACTAAGCAAAGACATGCCAGAGAATTCCTAGAGGCCTAGCACTCCAACCACGACACCATAAACAAGCACATAGATCTAGATGCCATCTATCAACCCCTCAGGAATACGTCGTATAGGTGGTTCTCCTTTGTTTTTCGAAGTTCGTCTGTGCTGCAGTGTGTGGTGGCTCGTTGGAATAGTTTGCTGATACAGTTTTGTTTGTGTGTGTTGGGATGGTTGCTGATGTAGTTGAAACGTCTGGATATCAAACCTGCAGCTCAGCGAGCAAACCTACACCCTAAACCTCAACCTGAGCTACAAACCTTCACAAACCTTGTGAAATTGCAGTGTTACAATACACCAACCAGATTGAGTTTGTCCTACAAATTGTTTCAAAACTTGGCATCAGCTGCTCAGATGATTCCAATATGAACCTCTAACCAATTATTTTTTTTTAAATGCATCATTTACCTGGAGAAGTGGGAGATGATGCATTTTGGCAGGTCAAATGCATGAGAAAAGTACATGGTAGATGACCAGACTGAGATTTTATATAGAGGGATCTTGGGATGTGAGTGTCAACTCACATGGGTGGCACAGTGGCTCAGTGGTTAGCAGTGCTGTCTCACAGCACCAGGGACCCAGGTGCAATTCTGGCCTCGGGCCACTGTCTGTGTGGGGTTTGTGCAATCTCCCCATGTCTGCGTGGGTTTCCTCCGGGTGCTCCGGTTTCCTCCCACAGTCCGAAGATGTGCAGGTCAGGTGAATTGGCCATGCTAAATTGCCAATCATGTTAGTTGCATTAGTCAGAGGGAAATGAGTTTGGGTGATCACTCTTCGGGGTGTCAGTGTGGGCCTGTTGGGCTGAAGGGCCTGTTTCCACACTGTAGGTATTCTAATCTAATCCCTGAAAGTGGCAATACAAGTCATTAAGATGATTGGCATTCTTGCCTTTACAGGTCAGGCAATTGAGTATAAAATTGACAAGTCATGTTGTGGCTGTATGAAACATCACTTAGGCTACATTTGGAATATTGTGTACAGTTCAGATTGCCACACTTTTGGAAGAATGTAGAAGCTTTGGAGAGGGTGAAAAAGATGTTTACTGTGCTGTTGTCTAGATTAGAGTGTATTAGCTCGGTGGAGAGTTTCGACAAACTTGGATTGTTTTCACTAGAGCGTCAGAGATTGAGGATTGATTTGGTAGAAGTATATTTGATTTGCACGGATAGTCAGAGGATATTTCCCAGGCTAGAAATGTCAAATACCAGGGGCCCAGGTTTCATAAAGAGGGGACAAGTTCAAAGGAAACATATGAGGCAAGGTCTTTTACTAAAAGGCTGATAGGCGCCTGGAAGATGTTGCCAGAGAAGGTGGTAGAAGCATATACAATCGCAACATTAAGAGGCAATCAGGCAGACATACAAAAAGGTTAAAAAGTAGCGGATACCGACCATGTGCAGGCAGTTGGGATTAGTTTAGAATGGCAGACATGGTGGGCCGAAGGGCCTGTTCTTGTGCTGTACCATTCTATGTCCTATTATATTTAAGTAGCTTTAGAAAATTACCATTTTTAAATTATGAATTTACAATTTCAGTCATTTTTGTATTGTTTTTTTCTCTGGAAGAGTCATTTGGTTATTTTGAATAGAATGTTTTGTTAATGTTTAATTGATGGATTTTTTCTAATCTGTCTTGAAAATTTTACTTTGCTGACGCTACTACTTCAATTTTAATTGTACATTCTGCTTTCATGGACTACTTCTATTTCTGTGCCAGATCTAAGCAAAGATGAGATTGATCTCAGGTGGGACTCATCACACATATTATCTGTTTCACTACTTTTTTAGCAATGCCCTTCTTTCATCCTTTCCATCGTAATGGGATATTACTTAGGAAATGTAAATTCAGTGCCATGATAGAACAGGAAATAAATGAATATATGCAAATAAATACAAATTTTATTCAACCGACTTAGCACTTACACTGTTGGAATCACTTGAAGGGGCGAACCAAGGTCAAATTATTATTAGCTTTCTAACATGAAAAAATGAGAACAAGCCCAAAGACATCAGAGAGTAATGGGATTCAGCATTCATACATGGTCTATCTGCACAGTCCAAACTGAAACTATCTCCACTTTCAATGAGAATATGTTAAGCAGAATTGGTTTCGCAATTAATTTGTTCCATTTTCCCTTTTCCCTTTTCCTTTTTTTTTAACCAATGCCATCCCTTGTTTCTCCTGCAGCCTTTGGTTACCTGCTGTGGTCTGTTCCCTGTGTTTGCACACCAAAATATTATTCATCTCAGATTAGCCAATGATTATCATGCAGGAAATAATACAAATACAATGCTTGTGTATGTGGGAAAAAAACATTCCAAATCCCCAAAGTTATTAACAAAACAAATTCCAGTGCAGAGCAAATGAAAGGCATCTCTGTTAAGATTAAAATTCAGAAAGAAGCAGAATAAAAGCAAAACTTCAATCTGTCCTGAGAAACATCTATTGAATTATATTCATATGAAAAAGCAAGCTTGGTCATTTATTGAAGAAGAGAAGCAAGGGAAGTATGAATACTGCTTTTAAAAAAATACAAAGTGGCATCTCTGTTAAGATTAAAATTCAGAAAGAAGCAGAATAAAAGCAAAACTTCAATCTGTCCTGAGAAACATCTATTGAATTATATTCATATGAAAAAGCAAGCTAGGTCATTTATTGAAGAAGAGAAGCAAGGGAAGTATGATTTGTTCAGTGGAAATACTGCTTTTAAAAAAATACAAAGTTTTTGTTGTTTATTCGAAGTTATCAACTTAACTTTTTAAAATTAAGAAACTTTGATTTCTTTCTTTCTCAGCCCTTGCCCCACAGTCGTACTTTTTTGCTTTGCTTTGACCTTGGCCAATCCTGATGGTATATGCAGCAATAGTTTAAATTTATTTCACAAAAGTATAAAGTATGCAGAGTGACCAGCTAAATAGCATTTTTTCACATGATTGACTAACTGTAATTTATCTCCTAGATTACCCCATATTCGGAAACTCTCTTAAAATTATTGTGCGCTGTCCACAAAACAGATTGCTTCTCTTCATCAGCAGATGTCATCAGACCAGACTAACCAGATCCAAAATGATAGTTTTTCATCAAGGTTAAAAAATACTTGAAGTTTCTTGCAAGACTTTTCCCTAATAATAACAATATCCAGAGGGAACATTAAAGAAATAGTATAAATAACCATTTTTTTGCAACACTTCTTTTTTTAGATTAGATTCCCTACAGTGTGGAAACAGGCTCTTCGGCCCAACAAGTCCACACCGACCTACCGAAGAGCAACCCACCCAGAACCATTCCCCTCTGACTAATGCGCCTAACACAATTTAGAATGGTCAATTCACCTGACCTGCCCATCTTTGGACTGTGGGAGGAAACTGGAGCACCCAGAGGAAACCCGTGCAAACTCTACACAGATAGTCACCTGAGGCTGGAATCGATCCTGGGACCCTAGTGCTGTGAGGCAGCAGTGCAAACCACTGAGCCACCATGCTGCCCCAATCTTATTACCAATCCTCTTCCACACCAACATTAAGAAATAATTAGCACTCATAACCACAACAACTATTTTGTTTCTGAAGTACAAGATTCCTTTATAATGGCGTTCTTTATCTCAGCATTGATGGAAGAAAATTTATACACCCTACTTATCTCCTTAACTTCATTACCCAAGGTTCTCAGTTTGGTTCCTTTATCCCATAGCTCATCAAAGTCCTAACTCGGCCAAAGTAGAGTTTGTAAGTGATATAAGAGCTAAGGCGAATGAAACTAAATGAAATATGAAAGTGATGAATGAGAGATATTATTTTCTGTTAGTACAAAGGGAGAAGTTCCTATTCTGGAGACAAACCCAATTCTATTTGTGAAATAACATATAAAACATCTACCACAAACCTGACGGGCAAACCAATGACTCATTGTCCAGTGAAATGGAAAAGTTGCATGACCATTTTTTTGAAAGGATTAAATGTAATCTATGAGATAATGCCTTGAAGCATTTTGTCGTATGAAGCTGAATTCTGAAAAAAGGAACTTTTTTTTGGAATTGTTCCCTTGTCAGTTAGAATTTCTGAAAACATGTGTATTTTTAGTCATGCGACAATGCTTGAAATTTAGCTCGTTTAATTTTAAAATAAGTACTATAATTGATAGCTGGTCTAAGCTATCTCTTTGATATGTTTTTAGGGGATTTGATCTGGTCCATAACAATAAAGGTAATTATTTGCAAAATTACTCCATATTCAAATATGATAATTTTTTAAAAAATCATTCTTGGGTGTCAAGATCACTGGTTGGGCCAGCATTTATTGCCCACTGTACAATTAAGAGTCAACCACATTCCTATGCAGGCCAGATGAGTTAAGGATGACTTTAATGAACCAATGTTCTTTTTTCTGACAACTGACAAAAGATTTATGATCCTCCATTAGATTCTTACCTTGAGATTTTTATTAAATTCAAATTCTATCATCTGCCATGGTGGGACTTGAACTGGGTCCCCAAAGCGTGACCTGAGTCTCTGTGTTAATAGTCGAGCAATCATGCCACTATTTCATCATCTCCCCATACCGTATAGCATGAATCAGAAAATATTGATGGTACTCTGAAAGAAATTAGACAAATTCATAGCAGAAAAGATTAGAAATTTTCACATTCATAGAATCTTATTGCTCCTAGAAGAACTCTTTGAAGTTTTCTCTGACAGAATTTTGTTTAATTAATCCAATAACCTAGCTTTGCCATTTTTTTCCCATTTCAAGTGTACATTAAATTCCCTTTTGAAAAAAAAATCTTTTTTCACCACCCTTCAGGCAATGTATTCCAAAATTACAATTTGCATTTATATAGCAAACTCAATGGAGTAAGGACTTGCAGGACTGTTCCTAAACACATTTAGACATTGAATTATGGATATTCAGACAAGAGACCATTGGTTGCAAGGACTCTCTTGGAAGAGGAGGCAGTGAGTGAGATGAAGTGTTATAAGGGTCAAGGGGAAAATCCTGGAAACTGGGAATAATCAAATATAAAAGATGGCCACAATGTGGAAACAATTAAGCTTCAGGGTATGCAAAAAAAAACAGAATTGTAGGATTGCACAGAGGTTTCATAGCTGAAAGTTTGGAGGAGGTTACAGACATTCGGAGGAGCTAAATGATTGAGGAATTTGAAGGCAAAGATAAGAATTAAAAGTGAGGTGTGATGGATTGTGGACAAATTTAGATTAGGAGGGCATTAGAGAGGATGAGTGAATCACGATTCATAGAACATTTAAGACACAGAACGAAAGCCTTAGGGCTGTTACTTTCACGCCAGTCAATGAAGATCCACCTGATCTAATCCCACCTTCTTATATTAGATCCATTGTCCTCCATGTCATGACTTTTCAATGAGAAGACTTGAATCGGCACAAATTAAGTTATAGTCAGCACAGTTTGGTTGAGTTCAAGTATGTGTCAGTTGCAAGATAGAAGGTTGTTCAGGAAAGTTTTGGAACAATCAGGCAAGATCAAAATAAAAGGATGATTTTAGTATGATTCTGGCAAGGCTGAAATGGGCATTGCCAACTTTCATTGATGTACAAGTCTTGGTTCTGGATTGGATATAGAACCTAATTTCACACATTAACTTCTGACAGGGGCAATTTTTGTTATCTGAATATTTATGTTACTAATTCAATTGTAAAATAGTTTACTTATTGTAAACATCACAAATGAAAATTCCATATGTAATAATGATTTTATAATGTTTACAAAAGAACAAATTAAGTGGTGTAGTTGGAGCATGTAGAATTGTACCAATTAATATTGATAATTTTGATATGCAAAATAAAAAAGAACAGACTGAGATTTATAAAAATGCTATTGCATTTGAAAATTGGAGAGACATGGAAGAAGTAAAATAGTTGACTTGCACTAAGTGCAGAATGCAGAGAATTAAGTAGGAAGTGCATATGCAAATCTTGACCTGTAAAGCAAAGTGAAATGTGGAGACAATATGACAAACGCTCGGGATGGACAAAATTTCCCAAATAAACAACTTCAAAGGAATAGATAAAAGCTAATTTCAATGGAAAAGAGAAAAAGAAGTTGAGTTAATGAGATTGTTTCAAAGAAATAACAAATATTGAGCTTTCTTCAGGTCACGTTACAATTATCAAGAGTTTAGTTTCTTTTTTTGGACAGCTGAGCTCAATACTAGTCTATAATTTTTTGTATAAATGTTGTGTTTTACTTCCATCATTATTTCACACAAGAATATTTGGAAGTAAGAATTTTAAAAAGTTAAGCAAAGCATACCCGCCAATTTTAAATGGATGTTGAGCATTACGAATTGAGCAAATGTGGACCTCAGAAACAAGTGATATGTGTCTAATTTGCAGAGCTTAAAGTATTAATGATTAAGGTGAGAAGAAAGGCAGGTTATATACAAGAGGACAGTATTTTATTCTATCCCCAAAATGAAATATGGATAGTTTGTCTTAGATATTGAAGAATATTTCAGAAATATTTGGCTGATTTTAACCAAAAATCAGGGAAGTGTCAACATTTCAAGTTACTCTCCAAAATGTCCAAGGAGTTTCTCAGGTCATCTCAACTCATTAATGAAATATCAGTTCCATGCTACCCAACTCATATAATTACAAATTAGTTCTCCCACATGCCATTTGTAGAAGTATTTACCATCACAGGGATCTCCTCGGATCCCTTTTCTTCAATTCATTTAGGGAATGTCGATTTCACTGGCTCAACTATCTTCTACTGCCCATCCTATTTGCCCAACAGCATTGTGGTTTCAGTTACCCAAGGGTAGACTGGAGAAAAGGTAGAGTTTGGGGCATGGAAGGGGATACATTCTTGCACTATATACAGGAGAAATTTCTGGAACTCTATACTTCCAGTCCTACCGGAGAGGGAGCTGTGCTGGATCTGGTCCTATAAAATGAGATAGGTCAAACTGAAGAATGTTAGAGTGGGAGAGCATGTGGGAAATAGCTATCATTATACAACAAGGTCCAACATTAAGTTCAAAAATAATATATGAAACTGTCAAGGATTAAGATCCCAGACTGGAAATGGCAGGTTTTAGTGACCTAAAAGTTGAACTGGAGCCAGTTAATTGGAAATGCATTTTGGTACATAAAACAGCAGATGAAAAACAATATCAAAAGGGAGACGAATAGGATGCAAGCTAGCTATCATGAGAAATAAATACAGGATATCCAAAGCTGGAATACCCTGGAAGACTAAGGATATTAATAAGAAAATAAGGATGAAAAATGGAGGTGTGTGATACATACTGGAATAGTAATAGCAAAAGAGAATTCAAGACTATCTTAAATGCAGGAGAAAGGCTAAGGTTGGAATAAGCAAGACTGAGAGGAAGCATGAGGAAAGGATGGCAGGCTGCATTAAAACAAACAGTAAAATGTTCTTCAATAATAGTGCAAGATAATTGAAGGATACACTGGAGCTTAGAAGGAACAAGCACGGTAGCAAAGGATATGGCAGAACCACTGAATGAGTACTGTGCTTCGGTCTTTGCCAAATTATAACGTTGTAACATTGGCTCATTTGGGTGTTGAGCAACTAAGCAGTACAGTGATAGATAAAGAACAGATGCTAAAAGGACTGGCAGTACTCCAGGTAGAGAAGAAATCAGGCCCAGATGAGATGCATCCTGGATTGCTGAGAGAGGTAAGGGACCAAAGTGTGAAGCCGCTGACAGATATTTTCCAAGCCCCTCTAAACACAGAATGAGTTCTGGGGGATATGAAGATTACAAATGTGTTGTCATTGTTTCAGAGAGGGACAAAGGATAACCCAGAAAACTACAAACCTGTCAGCTTAACATCAATGGTGGGAAAATTGATGGAGGCCATAACATGGGATAAGCTGAATAGACACATGGAAAAAAATAAGTTAATAGTAGACATTCAAGATAGCTTTGTCAAGAGCAGGTCATATCTGACAAATTTGGTTCAATTCTTTGACAAGATGACATAGGCAGTTGACGTGGGTGGTGTTTTGTATGTTTAGTATTTGGACTTTCAGAAAGCTTTTAATACAAAGTCACATGGCAGGTTGGTTCACAAATTAGAAGCATTTGAGATTGCTGGATCCTTGGCAGCATGGATTAGAAGTTCGCTAAAAGAAAGGAAATAGAGGATAGGTAGAGATGGGCAGTTCTCGTATTGGAGATGAGTTGAAAGTGGTGTCCCTCAGGGATCAGTGTTTGACCCTTGCTTTTTCTGATTGATATAAACAATTTGAAGATGGGTGTTGAGGCAAAATCTCTATATTTGTAGACAATATTAAGGTAGGTCAATATAGAATCGTCAGTATGATGTTGAGTGACATCGACAAGTCGACCAAATGGTCAAACACCTGGCAGAAACATTGCAATGCAAAAAAATGTCAGGTAATATATTTTAGTAGAAGAGACATGAACAGATTAAACTGGCTTGATATTACTACTTAAAGAGGAGTACAGAAGCAGAAGGACCTTGGGATCCTAGTGCATAATTCTCTAAAAGTGACCAGACAACTTGAAAAGGTTTCTCGGATCCTTGCATTTCTGAATACAAGAATAGAGTATAAAAGCAAGGAAGCCAGGAACCTCTACAAATTATTGGTTGAACCACATTTGGAGTATTCTGTTCAGTTCGGAGTGCCTTATTGAATGAAAGATGTTAAAGCTTTGGGTAGAGTGCAAAGGAGATTTATTAATATTACACCAGAAATTAGGGATTTTAGATAAAAGGAAAACTTTGACAAATTGGCTTTATTCTCATTGGACCAGAGAAGATAAAGTAGTGATTTTATTGAGGTATTTTATTGAGGGAGCTTGCAAATGGGTGATGTTTTTGATGTTCCAGACGGAAGTGATCCAGCTCTGGTGCTGACATCATACTTTGCAGTTCATTGTCTCGAGTCAAACGTTACAGTCTGAAGTTGCCTTTCAAAGTCAATGCCGTTGCACAGATGCTACAGACCAATGCTTCTGACAGCACACGGGTGGAATGGCTGACATTGTCTTGCATGCAACTGTTCTCTGGTGTTGATCGCTAACACGTGGCACCAATGATCACAAATGACATGCACATTCATGGAATTGTACTCTTTCCTATTGATGAACTCAGCTGTGTTGTGATATGGAGCTCAATGCAATTTTAGAAAGTCAATTATAGCTTCCACTGATAATGTTAGCCTTGCTTCCAAAGCCTACTGCTCAGGCTACAACACTCATCTCTTCATGATAAAATGAGATGGAGTGGTTCAATCTGACAAAAAATGGCATTCATGGGCACTTTAGATACATTTTCAGGTGAACTATTGAAAGATCTTACACAGGTCCCCAGAGGTTCCTTGGAAGGAGACAGTTGCATAACAGCTCAATACAGTTATAATAGAGTCATAGAGATGTAGCTGGAAATGTGTTGCTGGAAAAGCGCAGCAGGTCAGGCAGCATTCAGGGAACAGGAGAATCGACGTTTCGGGCAGAAGCCCTTCTTCAGGAATGGGGAAAGTTTGTCCAGCAGGCTAAGATAAAAGGTAGGGAGGAGGGACTTGGGGGAGGGGCGTCGGAAATGTGATAGGTGGAAAGAGGTCAAGGTGAGGGTGATAGGTCAGACGGGGGTGGGGGCGGAGAGGTCGGGA
>NC_057716.1:78965642-79015289 GCF_004010195.1 Chiloscyllium plagiosum | reverse complement strand
CATATTTTATTTTATAACACCTCAATAGAAAAGTCTTCAATCTAGGTTTGTTCAATAGTTCACATCAGTTTGATCTTTTACTATAAATTCTGTGTCCTATGATCTTGCCCCACTAGCTACCTAATGAAGGAGCAGCGCTCAAAAAGCTTGGTACTTCCAAATAAAGTTGAAGTTCTAAATTGGAGAAAGGCCAATTTTGATAGTATTAGGCAAGAACTTTCAAAAGCTGATTGAGGGGCAAATGTTCGCAGGTAAAGGGGTGGCTGGAAAATGGGAAGCCTTCAGAAATGAAATAATGGGAGTCCAGAGAAAGTATATTCATGTTCGGGTGAAAGGAAAGACTGGTAGGTAAAGGGAATGCTGGATGACTAAGAATTTGAGGGTTTGGTTAAGAAAAAGAAGGAAGCATATGTAAGGTATAGACAGGATAGATCGAGTGAATCCATAGAATTGTATAAAGGCAGTAGATGCATACTTAAGAGAGAAATCAGGAGGGCAAAACGGGACATGAGATAGCTTTGGCAAATAGAATTAAGGAGAAAAAGAAGGAAGCATATGTAAGGTATAGACAGGATAGATCGAGTGAATCCATAGAATTGTATAAAGGCAGTAGATGCATACTTAAGAGAGAAATCAGGAGGGCAAAACGGGACATGAGATAGCTTTGGCAAATAGAATTAAGGAGAATCCAAAGGGTTTTTACAAATGCATTGAGGACAAAAGGGGCACGGTGGCACAGTGGTTAGCACTGCTGCTGCACAACGCCAGAGACCCAGGTTCACTTCCCACTTCAGGCAACTGACTGTGTGGAGTTTGCACATTCTCCCTGTGTCTGCGTGGGTTTTCTCTGGGTGCCTCCGGTTTCCTCCCACAGTCCAGAAATGTGCAGGTTAGGTGAACTGGTCTTGCAAAATTGTCTGTAGTGTAGGGGAATGGGTCTGGGTGAGTGCGCTTCGGCGAGTTGGTGTGGACTTGTTGGGCCGAAGGGCCTGTTTTCACACTGTAAGTAATCTAAAAAGGGTAACTAGGGAGAGAATAGGGCACCTCAAAGATCAGCAAGGCGGCTTTTGTGTGGAGTTGCAGAAAATGGAGGAGATACTAAATGAATATTTTGCATCAATACCTATTGTGGAAAATATAGACTGGAAGATATAGACTTTAGGGAAATAGATGGTGACAACTTGAAAAATATCCATATTACAGAGGAGGAAGTGCTGAATGTCTTGAAATGCATAAAGGTGGATAAATCCCCAGGACCTGATCAGGTGTACCCTAGAACTCTGTGGGAAGCTAGAGAAGTGATTCCTGGGCCTCTTGCTGAGATATTTGGGTAATTGATAGTCACAGGTGAGGTACCAGAAGACTAGAGGTTGGCTAACGTGGTGCTACTGTTTAAGAAGGGTGGTAAGGACAAGCCAGGGAACTATAGACCAGTGAACCTGACCTCAGTGGTAGGCAAGTTCTACCACTGAGGGGTGATCTTCTAGAGGTTTGCAAAATCATGAGGGGCATGGATAGGGTAAATAGACAAAGTCTTTTCCTTGTGGTAGGGGAGTCCAGAACTAGAGGGCATAGGTTTAGGGTGAGAGGGGAAAGACATTAAAGAGACCCAAGGGGAACCATTTTCATGCAGAGGTTGGCATGTGTATGAACTGTCAGAGGAAGTGGTGGAAGCTAGTACAATTGCAACAAGTCTGCGCTGGTTTCCTGCAGGTGCTCCGGTTTCTTCCCACAGTCCAAAGATGTGCAAGTCAGGTGAATTGGCCATGCTAAATTGCCCATAGAGTTAAGTACATTAGTCAGGGGTAAATATGGGTAATAGGTTTGGGTGGGTTACTCTCCAAAGGATCAATGTGGACTTGTTGGGCCATAGGGCCTGTTTCCACACTGTAAGAAATCTAATCTAATCTAATCTAATTTAAAAGGTATCTGGATGGGTATATGAATAGGAAGGGTTTGGAGGGATATGGGCCGGGTGCTGGCAGGTGGGACTAGATTGGGTTGGGATATCTGGTCGGCATGGATGGGTTGGACCGAAGGGTCTGTGTTGGATATCTCTATGATTCCCTAACTTTATGAACATGTATTCCATGATTTTAAAGACATTGAAAAACCTTCAATGTTACAGTGAATGGTGAGCATCACATAGTATTTCTGGAAGCAGTTGTTTGGTTGCGAATGAGAAATCCATGTGATCTCCCAGTTCCACCAAGATTACTTAACAACTATAAATTAAGTGGATATCAGATACAATGGAACTCTCATCAATAGCATCTCTCTCAACTTGATGATTCCATGTACAGTTGGGAGTTTATTCTATGAGGGACACTCCAACAGGTTCATTCTATTCAAGGTTAGCCTACATGTCGTAGCAGATAAAAGAGCACTGAGTAAATATTTGCAGTTTTTAAACAAGATAAAATTGGAAAATAATATAAGGAAGCATTTTCATTATTTGTGTGCTACAATGAAATAAAGTAAATATTACATCCTTTAATAATTCAATGCTGTAATGAAATTAAAGATAATTTAATATGAGAAGAACAAATGATCAATAATGAAAACAAATGTAGATCAAAACACACCTAATAATAAAGGATTTTGAAGTTATTTTTGAATTTTTAGGAACTAGAAATTCTTTGAAATCATGCCCATTTTAAATTCATAAAGTTGATATGTAGGCAACTAATGTGGAAGGTAGGATATCCCTGTGCATTTAATGGCAGATATACACTATTGACTATCTTGGTGAAGACTGAACGATAGATAACAAATTCTGGTGCCTGAAACATTTGCAAGCTCCCGATGCCTGCCTCAGGACTTCATTTCTGAAATTGAACACATGGTTGATAAGGTAAGGATAATTAATTCACATTGTTAATCCAAGGCTTTTCAAAGGGTGACTAACAGTGTCTATTAACTAACATTGCTGTCAGTGACTCAGCTTATCATCACATAACGGGGAAGGAGGATAACTCACTGCTTTTCCCAATCCTTCTTTGACCCCAACAGGTATTTCATTAACAGGATATCCTTGCCCATCCTTGACTTTTAACTAGTTAGGTGCTGCAACTGTGAGACACAGAAGCAAAGTTTACCTTTCATTTTTTGAAGAGGCTAGCTTTTACTGTAGTTTACAATTAACTGAATAAAACTGCTTCAACTTTCATTCACACAACACACTCAAAGTACACACACTTTGGGAGAGAAAACATTGCATCGGATTTTTCTTGAGTTTGATAGAAATTGAAAATGTATGACTATTATAGATCGATGATTTGAATAGTTCGAGGCTAATTCATTCATCCTTCTGATTATTGATATTGGATTGGTTTAACAATGCAAATTGTTGATTTGTCTGTTTTCCTGGTGACACAAGCCACTGAGTGTCCCCGCAACACATTGATAGTCAACCAGCAAGCAGGGTTCAAGCTGACAACATGGCTGGGGAGAGAGACTGAAATCCTCACAGGGACCTTGCTGTTTCAGCATCTTCTTTGCCTTTATACTAACAGAAAAAAATAGCTATCTTTTACTTGATCCTCTCTCTCCAACTGACTAGTAATCCAATTGTGGTCATATCTAGTAAATTCCAGTTGTGACTTGATTTGATTATGGCTGGATGAATTCTTATCTCAACCAAAGTCCTTTGCCTGAAGAGATTACACATAATGATTATATCCCATTTGGTTGTGTCCGGATCTCATGCAAATATGGACAGGGGATATGGTTCATTCGCATTCACCAAAGGTAATTCTTCTTTGATGAGTTCTTGCAGACAGGTTGACTCCAGTTAATGTTTTTTTTGGATTTGTCTCAGGCTGGAAGCAAAGATTAAGCCATTTTCGTAGCTGTGTTTTCAAGTCACTGGAATGTTGCCTCAGTCTTTTTAAAATTGCTGATTTTTAGCCAGTAAATTTGTAATGTTGTTTTTTCCTTAAAATAAAGCAAGGCCTCATAATATTTAGTTCAATTTATGAGAGCTGAGGCCCTATATTGAAAACACGTAAGCCTTGGCCTTACCTATTTTTAGTGCAACAATTGTAGCCTGTGTATAGTTTGTAGCAGTTGGTCAGTTCTATCAATTTTCTCATAAACAGGTTATTGATCTTGCAAGTCAATGCTGGCAATTAGTCCACATCAGCATCCTCCCATCCATCTTCATTTAACTTGATCACCACATCCTATTTTCTTGTATATTTATCTAACTTCCCCTTAACTGCATCTGTGTTATTCAACTGAAGTATACCTTATGACAGCAAGTTCCACAGTCTAATCACACTCTTCGATGAATAGAAAGCACTTTACCCACTTAATGTTTATCCTTTCAAAAATATTGAAATATTTTCCTTGCCTTGTGGATTTCTTCTCCAGGCCACTGACTGTACTGGAGGATAACAAGTTTAGAATAATGAAGTCTTGATTGCATGACAAACAGCTCTAAAGACTTATAACTGGTTGAAAGAACAAATGATTGCTGTTGTTGAAACTGCAAGGTTTTCACAGAAGAAATGCATTAATTGTTATTGTCAAGTGAGCATTCACAATAAAATGATGCATTCCTCTTGGCTACTTTCAAGCATCTTGTCAGTGTTCGTAATATGTGTTGGTAACGAAAATATGTATCCGCGTCATCGACACAAGTTATTCTTATAACAATAGGTTTGTTCAATTATACTTCTTGGAGAGATGGTAATTGTGTTCATGATGTCTTAGCAAAAAAAGGTGCCTGTCCATTGAAGTTTTTTTTAAAGATAGGTGTGTATGAAGGCATTGAGGAGGCAGGGAGGCTGCAGAAGGATTTGGACAGGTTAGGAGAGTGCACAAAAAAGTGGCAGATGGAATACAATGTGGGAAAGTGTGAGGTCATACACTTTGGTCAGAAGAAGAGGCATGGATTATTTTCTAAATGGGGAGAACATTCAGAAGTCTGAGTCGCAAAGAGATTTGGGGAGTTCTAGTCAAGAATTCTCTCAAGGTAAACGTGCAGGTTAAGTCAGTAGTTAGGAAAGCAAATGCAATGATGGCATTTATTTTGAGAGGTCTTGAATATAAAAGCAAGGATGTACTTCTGAGGCTCTAAAAGGCCACATTTGGAGTATGATGCATAGTTTTGGATCTCATATCTCAGGAAAGATGTTATTGGCCCTGGAGCATGTTCTGAGGAGGTTCACAAGAATGGTCCCAGAAATGAAAAGCATAACATTTGAAGAATGATTGATTGAGGACTCTGGGTCTATACTCAATGAAGTTTGGAAGGAAGAGGGGGATTCAATTGAAACATGCAGAATAGTAAATGGCCTCGACAGAGTAATGTTAGGAAAATGTTTCCATTGGAAAAGAGAGACTAGGACCCGAGGCACAGCCTTACAGTACAGGGAAGACCTTTTAGAATGGAGATTCGGAGAATCTGCTTCAACCAAAAAATGATTAATTGATGGAATTCACTGCCACAGAAGGCTGTCGAGGCCAGGTCATTGAGTATATTTAAGACTGAGATAGAGAGGTTCTTGAGTGTCAAGGAGATTAAGAGTTATGGGGAGAATGGGTTTGAGAAACTTATCAACTATGATTGAATGGTGGAGCAGACCTGATGGGATGAATGGCCTAGTTTCTGTTCCTATGTCTTATGGTCTTATGAAATTCTTCAATTGACCACCATCATAAACAACAACAATTATTATTATCAGTTCATTTAAAATGACACATTTGATGGCCAACTGTTAAGAAGAAAAACTAACTCATTTGAGTTTTCTTTCCATCCAGAGGAAAGCTTTCCATGTCTATTTCACTTCTTACTTTGGATCCCTTCGGGTCAATTTTAACCTAAGATGCCCTTTGGGAAATTAGCAAGCATTCCTGAGCTTACAGTTCTGCCAGAATTTACCCCCCACTTGAAAAAAGATATTCCATGCTGTATAAAATCAGCCTTCCACATCTCACAAAGCTTTCCCATCTGGCCAGTCTGACAAAAAGTTAACTCTCAAAATCCACATTTCAGTTTTTAAAAGGTCTCAATTCTAATTTGTCATCAGAAGCTTTATATTTGCGCGGTTTTCCAGTGTATCCCAAAAGAACTTATTATATCTAATTTCCCACCATCTGTAAAACGATGATTTATCATTTCTATAGTTCAAACTTGTGAACCACTGTTTGAATGTAAATGGTTATTTAACTTTCAAAGAGGGAGAGGGAGCTACAGGAATGTCATAGCAGCAATGGTTTTGTTGCAATAACATTCTCTTCTTGCTTTTTTTCGAATTGAGATTGATTTGTTTATAATAACTTGTGTATTTACTGCAAATAAGCTTTCAAACCTGGCATGAAAAGTTTGACAGTAATTTTCAACAATGTCACAGAATTATAAATATGTACAGCTTGGTAACAAACCCTTTGGTCCAACCCGTCTATGCCAACATGTTTCCTCAAGTCAATCAAGTCCCCTTCGCCAGCATTTAGCCCATATCCCTCTAAACCCTTCCTATTCATGTATCCATCCAGGTTCATTTTAAATGTTGTCATTGTTCTAGCCTCCACCACTTCTTTCCATACACACATCATTCTTTGTGTGAAAAGTTGCTCCTTATGTCCCTTTTAAGTCTTTCCCCTCTCAGCTTAAACCTATGCCTTCTAGTTTTAGATTCTGCTACCCTGGAGAAAAGACCCTATCTATGCACTTTATGATTTATAAACCTCTATAAGATCACCCCACAGCCTCTGGCATTCCGGGGAAAATATCCCCAGTCTACTCAGCCTCTCCTTATAGCTCAAACTCTCCAACCCTGGCAACATCCTTGTAAATCTGGGAGACCAGAATTGTCCGCAGTATTCCAAAAGTGGCCTAACCAATGTCCTGTACAGCCTCAATTGAGGGAAATGATTGCTAGGCTCCTTGCCGAGATATTTGTATCATTGACAGTCACAGGTGAGGTACCGGAAGACTGGATGTTGGCTAATGTGGTGCCACTATTAGTAAAAGTGAGATGGAAAATCCAGGGAACGATTGACCGGTGAGCCTGATATCAGTGGTGGGCAAGTTGTTGGAGGGAATCTTGAGGGACAAGGTTTATAAATGGAAAGGCAATAACTGATTAGAGATAATCAACATGGCTTTGTGCATGTTGATTCAACATGCGTGTGTCTTACTGACTTGATTGAGGTTTTTGAAGAACTAACAAAGAGGATTGATGAGGGCAGAGCAGTTGACTTGATCTACCTGGTCTTCAGTAAGGCATTCAACAAGGTTCCTCACGATAGACTGGTTAGCAAGGTTAAATCACATGGAATACAGGGAGAACTAGACATTTGGGTATAGAACTGGCTCAAAGGTAGGAGGAGCAGTAAAATCGACGTTTCGGGTAAAAGCCCTTCATCAGGTATTCCTGATGAAGGGCTTTTGCCCGAAAGGTTGATTTTACTGCTCCTCGGATGCTGCCTGAACTGCTGTGCTTTTCCAGCACCACTCTAATCTAGATTCTGGTTTCCAGTAACTGTAGTCATTGTTTTTACCTCAAAGGTAGGAGACAGAGAGTGGTGATGGAAGATTGTTTCTCAGACTGGAGGCTGTGACCAACTACAAGGATTGGTGCTCAGTCCACTGATTTGTCATTTGTCATTTGTATAAATGAGTTGGATGTGAATATAGGAGGTATAGTCAGTAAGTTTGCAGAATACACCAAAATTGGAGGTGTAGGGGACAGCAAAGGAGGTTACCTCAGAATACAGTGGAATCTTGACCAGATGGGCCAATAGGTTGAGAAGTGGCAGATGATGTTGAATTTAGATAAATGTGAAGTGCTGCACTTTGGAAAGGCAAATCAGAGTAGGACTTATACACTTAATGGTAAGGTCCTGGGGAGTGTTGCTGAACAAAGAAACCTTGGAGTGCAGGTTTATAGTTCCTCGAAAGCAGAGTCATAGGTAGACAGGATAGTGAAGAAGGCATTTAGTATATTTGCCTTTGTTGGTCAGTGCATTGAGTATAGGAGTTGGGAGGTCATGTTGCAGTTTTACGGGACATTGATTAGGCCACTTTTGGAATAGTGTGTGTAATTCTGGTCTCCTTGCCATAGGAAGGATGTTGTGAAACTTGAAAGGTTTTATAAAAGATTCACAAGGATGTTGCCAGAGTTGGAGTGTTTGTGACAAAAACAGAAGTTTCTGGAAAAGCTCAGCAGGTCTGGCAGCAACTGTGAAGAGAAATCAAAGTTAATGTTTCAAATCCAGTAACTCTTCCTCACCAAACCCTGAAATGTTAACTTTGATTTCTCTTCATAGATGCTGCCAGTCCTGCTGAGCTTTTCCAGCGATGTCTGGTTTTGTTTATGATTTATGGCATCTGCAGTGTTTGTGTTATAGGGAGAGGCTGAATAGGCTGGCATTATCTTCCCTCAAGTATCGGAAGCTGAGGGGTGACCCTATAGAGGTTTATAAAATCATGGAGGACATGGATAAGGTGAATACCCAAGGTCTTTTCCCTGGAATAGGGGAGTCCAAAACTCGAGGGTATAGGTTTAAGGTGAGAGGGAAAGGATCTAAAAAGGATCTAAAGGGCAATTATTTTCATGCAGAAAGTGGTGCCTGTATGAACAAACTGCCAGAGGAAGTGATGGAGGAAGTGATGGAGGTTGATACAATAACAATATTTAAAAGGCTTCTGGATGGGTATATGATTAGGAAGGATTTTGAGAAATATGGGCCAAATGCTGGCAAATGTGACTAGATTAGTTTGGGATAACTTGTCAGCATGAGTGAGTTGGATGGAAGGGCCTGTTTTCATGCTGTGCAACTCTATGATTCTAGATTCTATAACATGACCGCCCAACTGGAAATTTAGTCAAATGAATGATGCACCTTTCATTTAGGACAGTAAATAGGAAAGGGAGTGGGAGGTATTTTGGTATTTCAGGCATTTGGGTATCAGTATTGAGAGTCCTGTTTCAGTTGCAGGACACTGACTATAATTTTAAGGTTCAACTGGTCAGTAAGTGCACAGTGCACTCTGGAAATTTGTGCCTGATATTCAGTGGCCCAGTGTGCAGTCTTTCAAAATATTGCTATTATCCACTCACAGAGCAGCCCAATAGGTCAGGATTTTGTTTTTGGAGAGTTAGTAAGTGTAAACGAACTCCTACTGATTCAAGGTCATTTCCTTATCCTGCAGATTGCCCATACAGTGGCCTAGGCGAAAGTGGGTACTGCAGATGCTGGAGATTAGAGTCAAGATTAGTGTGGTGCTGGAAAAGCACAGCAGGTCAGCCAGCATCCATGGAGCAGGAAAATCAATGTTTCGGGCAAAAGCTCTTCATCAGGAACCATACAGTGGCCTAACCTAATAGCTACCTAATTGTGTAACCCAATGAATATGTACCTCCTTAACTCTAGCAAAAATGGGGTGAGGACAAGATGGAAGCAAGAAAATTAAGGTTGTTGGTTTACTGACCTAGTGGCCATTTAGGCAGAAGACCAAAATCACAATGTAGCCTCCAATCTGTGGTCCTACTCCTAAATTCATTTCAAAGAAATTCCATTTGAGTGAGCCGAGATATGTAGCTACAATTAATAAAAGAATAAACATATGTGACACATAGTCAATGAGATCCTTTTGCTCAATCCTTTCAAATTAATGCTATCCAAAAGGTGAAACATAAAATAAAGAGTAAGTGAATGTCATTGAATTTGATTGCAGCTTGAAAAATTTAAAATTGGTCCATTTATTTATTATCCTGTGGGAAAACTCAACATTCCCCATTTTGACATATGCTTTAAAAACATCAGGCCATTGATCCATTGGGAGTCCTATTCAACAATGGTGAGCTATCCTTGATCCTCTCTCCACACTCAGCACAGTAATACAGAAATTTCTACTCCTTCTTGTAGATTTAAGCATCTCAATTTACCTCAGTAATGGTAAATCCTGTTCCTCACGGCATATCAAATAATTAACTATTTACACAGGCAGTTTTACTTGCTTTTCATAAAGTAGTACTCACTCTTCTCATGAACTGTAGCAGCCTCCAGTATTTCAAAACCTTAAAGATGTGAATGTGGATGTAAGCATACAGTTTGGTTCAGAGTGTGGGTGCAAAATGTCAAAACAAAAGTGACAGCATACCTGGTTTGTTTAATGTTTTAAATTTATAAAATTATTTGTTTAAATTTGTGCTTACAAATTCTTGTCATATGTGACTGCGACTTTGGGTATTGAGATCACCTACTTTTCTAAGTTACTTATAATACTGGGCAGTCTCCATCAACTGTTCCAATTGTTGAGTGTTTGTTTCCTGGTTGGTATCCATGTATTTATCTATATTCCTCCTGTACTTTCTGGAGTTGTTAAGACCGTTGGTGGATGATATGTGCATAATCATTCGTCCTACGAGAACCCAACTTTCATTAACATTTGAAAACAAATGTTAAGTATGGAATTGGACTTTTCCACCTTTGAGTTGTCTGCATATCTTGAATGGTCAGTTGCAGAAAATGGATGTAGCTGTTTTACACATTTCAAAAGCATGTTAACAATGAAATTGTCAGAATAAATTCTTAAAGACTCTTGTTTATTTATAGCTGATTTCTATAATTGTATCCTTGTCAAAAAATTAATGTAAAAACAGAAATATAGAAAATAAGAGCAGGAGTAGACCATTTGGTAAGTCATGCCCACTTTGTCCGTTTAATAAATTCAGAGCTGGTTATCCAGCTCCATACCCTGTTTTTGCTTTTTGGAATCATAGATTGCAAACCCGAGAAAGATAGTCATCCAAGGCTGGAATTGAGCCTGGGTCCCTGGTGCTGTGAAGCAGCAGTGCTAATCACTGTGCCATCATGCCCCCTCTCCCCCTTTCTGCCCACACTGTTTGAATACATTAGGCTGAAGAACCATTTCTAACTCCTTGAAAACATTCAATTGTTTTGTCCTCAGCTGTCTTCTGTGGCAGAGAGTACCACAGACTATGTAAAGAAATTTCTCCTCATCTCAGTCCGAAATGGTCTGATTCGTATCCTTAAACTGTGACTTTGGATTCTGGACTCCCCTAGTACCTCACCAATCATCAGGAATATCCTTGCTGCATTTGTCCTATCTAACCCTTTTAGAATTTTAAAGGCTTCGAACCCCTCACCTTAGTAGAGTCTGTCCACCATGTATAAGACACAAATTAAGAGTGTTGGAATACTCCGTACTTACCTGGATGGGTGCAGTTCCAACAACATTCAGGAAGCTTGACACCATCCAGGACAAAGTAGCCTACTTGATAGGTATCATATCCACATGCATCCACTCCCTCAACCACCAATGCTCATTGGCAGCTATGTGCACTGTTTATGTGATGCACTGCAGAAATTCACCAGAAATCTTGAGACAGCATCTTCCAACCTATAGCCACTTCCATCTAGAACGACAAGGGCTGTAGAAACATGTGAACACCACCACCCTCCATTTCCCTCCAAGCCACCACTATCCTGATTAGAAACCAAATTTGTTCCTTCAATATCACTCAAAATTAAATCTTGGAATTCCATCCTTAATGGCATGGTTGACCACAATGGTTCAAGAAGGCAGCTCACCACCACCTTCTGGAGGTCAACAAGGGTTGGACAATAAATGTTGGCCAGCCAGTGACACCCACATCCCATGAGTGAATAAAAAAAAGTTGCCAACTAGGAGTCCCTCATAGTTGTAGTGGGAGCGAAAAGGTGAAGGAAAATGTTGAAGGCACATAGAGGGAATAGGTAACACTTCACTGGAAATAGAATATTACGTTATTCAGTTTACTGGTACCATAAATCATTACTTGTCATGACTGTCATGGTAGCTGTAGCTACAAGAATGAAGATAGAGTCTGCCTATCCTGAGCATCACTATTCTTTTCCTAATGCCTATTAAAGCATAACATCTTGCCATTTTCAAAAACAAATCGATATTAACTATGATAAAACAACAGGAAAACAGGAAAAACAATAAACAATAAACACTTGGTTTGTGTCATGCTCACGCTATTGGCACGAAATTAAGTAAGGAATCTATATGTCAATGTCTTTTTTGAAGAGGCAGATTTTTACAACTGGCCTCTGAGTGAGGGTCCTTGATGCATTGTGTTTCTGGGCCTGGAGAGAGAAGTGTATTCTCCTTTATTTAACTCATTTCAACTGTTGGTCACTCCCCTTGTGGATGGCTTTCAAATTCCAATGTATTATCTTTGAAAAAGAACCAATTAAACCAGGTTTTCTTGAGTTAAAAAAGAAAGCATTTATTTGTTATTAAAATGTAAGGAAAAGTTCATCACAGTGCACATATGCGCAGATTAGAAATGAAAAACGAGTAAAAAGATAACAGTTAAAAAGATATATGAACAGTTCTTTGGTTAGATGGTGGAATGTTGTAGCCTTTACATTCTAGTGGTGTTGACTCTGGCAGCAGAGAAGTTTCTTTGGAAATTCTAGGTTCTGCTGTTTTGTTGAAAGGGTTGTTTGGTTTCCTGTTTGATTGTGGGTTTTGACTGGCAACATTTTTTCCAGTAATCGGAAGCAGAGGTGTTCTATCCTATTCCTTTTTACCTGTTGGTGTAAGTGTGTCTGGTAGATTTGCTGAACTGTAACCTTCATGTACCACACTAACCCTGTTGCAGGAGAACTCCAGCCTTGTGCTACACACTAGAAATGCAGTTGGCTTTGAGTGCCTACTCTTGTGTATTCAGGGCAAAGCACAGATGTCTATTTTGCATAGACTGCTTTCTTTTTCCACACGTGATGTGTACCATCTGGGTACTTAGTTCAAAAGAAATGAACCAGTTTTTTGCATTACAGCTCTTCATTTGAAGTGGTTCTCTGAAATTCCTTGACACCCTTCCAGGCATAATATTCCACAGTCTCTCTTAAGACTGGGTGTGATCCGCAAAATTCATTTTCTACTCAGTCACTGAATTGTATTCTCAGCCAATTGTGGGTTGCATGTCATTTTGAGAAAAATAATCAGAACAACCTGTCTGAGTTAAAAGATTCAGTATGTCCATAAGTAATTCGGGGCTATGATCCGTTGTCATGACAAGACCCGAATATGTGAAAAATTAACTTCAATATAATTACATGCATCTGTAGGTGGAGACACACTTTACTGGAAAGACTTTGAAAACACTTAAACCAACAATTGTCCAAAGCTGCTTGACCATCACTGGGGAGTCAGAATCTGTTGCCGAAGTTATGATATTTCCAAGCGCCAGCAGTAGGATTGATGGGGTGATGTTTAACATAGTACTGAGATGTTCATTTTCCAAATTGGCATGGAAGACCCCTTCATGTATTGGCAGAGCTGTACCCCCTCTGGAATGACTGCTGGCATTTTAATCCACCTCAGAAAATGATCTTGACCGGCCACTGTTGCTTTTCGGTGGGTATTTGTTTGGTATATCAGCTGGTGATGGCAAATTATTGGTCTGTTTGTGAATTAGTTTAATAATTAAATACCTACATATGTGAAATGCTGCAAACAGTTATTGGAGGTATGACTTCCTGGTTATATTGATCAGATGACTGTTAAAAACTAGTTAATCAAGAAAACCATAATTTGCTCAAAAACTCTCAAAAATATGACTAGAAATGCATTACTTGAAAACACAGATGTACATTAATGGAATGTTGATTACACTTCTTGTGCAAGAAGCTGTTATCTCTTGAGGCACATTAAATTAATTTAGAAACAGTTTCTATTCCTGTACTAAGATGTACCTGCTTGATCTTATTTAAGTGAAACCTGCTGTTCATTTCTATGCGCTTTTAGTCAGTTCAAGTGCCTTTTGCCTATTTAGAGCCGGAAATAAAGGCCATAATTTTCACTCAGTTGTTCCAAGACACTGAATAATTTCATCCTTAGAACTTTTAAAGTCAAAATGGCTCTTATGGTGAATGTGCTTTTAATATCCATTCCTTGACTAATGGTTGTCATGATGCTTTGGGAATACCCAATGTTCCAGGTTCATTTGTAAAAGGACATCCTCTGAAGACTTTCTGAAAGTTTTCAAGACCATTTGGTCACCAGCTGCTTGACTGTTATTGAGGGGGGGTCAGAGTTTACTGCCTGAATTGTCCCATCTCAGGAATGGGTAGTGAACTGAAGTCCCTGTCTCTTGGTCTGATTTTAAAATTTATTTTTGACAACTTCATATATAACATGTCCTATATATAATTCAGAACTGGGATATGGTTATTGTTGCTGAACAAATCTTAACAATTTGAGCATTATCACCATCTGTCTCTACAATATGATAACTGGGGATAGCTTTAAGTGTTTATATATTTTTTCACATGAAAGTTAAATCTACATTTTATTATGAATCATGCTGAATGAACACTTTAATTAGTGCTTTGGCACATATGGATAACTGGAGACAAATGACATATCTCATTAGCTGCAACACAGGTCTTAATGGTAAGGTTCTGGGGAGTGTTGCTGAACAAAGAGACTTTGGAGTGCAAGTTCATAGTTCCTTGAAAGTGGAGTCACAGATATATAGGATAGTGAGGAAGGCATTTGATACGATTTTCTTTATTAGTCAGCGAATTGAGTATAGGAGTTCAGAGGTCATGTTGCAGCTTTAAAGAATATTGGTTAGCCATTTTTGGAACATTGTGTGTAATTTAAGTCTCCAACCTATAAGAAGGATGTTGTAAAACTTGAAAGGGTTCAGAAAAAAATTACAAAGATGTTGGCAGGGTTGGTGGGGTTGAGCTACAGGAAGAGGCTGAATAGAACCGGGCTGTTTTCCCTGGAGTGTCGGAGGCTGAGGGGTGACCTTGTAGAGGTTTATATAATCATTCTGGGCATGGATAGGGTAAATAGACAAGGTCTTTTCCCTGGGGTGGGGGAGTCCAGACTTAGAGGGCATAAGTTTAGGGTGAGAGGGGAAAGATTTAAAAGGGACATAAGGGAAACTGTTTTCACACAGAGGGTGGTGTGTGTATGGAATGAGCTTCCAGAGGAAGTGGTGGAGTATAGTACAATTGCAACAATTAAAAGGCACCTGAATATATATGTGAATAGGAAGAGTTTAGAGGAATATGGGCCATGTGCTGTCAAATGGAGCTAGATTAATTTAGGATATCTGGTCAGCATGAACAAGTTGGACCGAAGGATCTGTTTTCATGCTGTACATCTCTGTGATTCCATGAAATCATTAGGCACTTTATTTGAAATCTTTTAATTTAATTTAAGATTTTAACCTCAACCTTCTTTACAGATAATATAAAATAATGTTATGAATTTTCATCATGGGCCATAGAAGAAATGGTGCACAGTCATACTGGGATAAAATGGGGTAATGCATACTGCGACAATTTTGCTATATTTAACTTAATAAAGCGTAATTGTGATGGGCATAAAAATAGAAATTACTAGAAAAGTGCAGCAAGACTGACAACAGTTTTGGAGAGAAAGCAGAGTTAATATTTTGGGTCCAGTGATCCTTCTTTAGAACTGCTCTGAAGAAGAGTCACTGGACCTAAATCGTTAACTCTCCTTTCTCTTCACAGACACTACTAGATTGCCGTGTTTCTCCAGTAATTTATTTTTAGTTTCTAATTTCCAGCATAGAATCTTACAAAATGGAAACAGACCTTTTGATCCAACCAATCCAAGCTGACCATATTTCCAAACAAAACTAGTCACACCTTCCTGTGCTTAGCCTATGTCCCTTGAAATCTTTTCTATTCATGTAGTTATCCAGATGTCTTTTGAACATTGTAACTGTACCTGCATTCACCACTTCCTCTGGCAATTCATTCCATACATGAACCACTGTATAAAAGAGTTGCTCCTCCTGTCCTTCTTAAATCTTCTCCTCTCTCCTTAAAAAATATGCCCCGCAAGTTTTGAACTCCTCCTCCGTCCTTGGGAAAAGAACCTTGGCATTCACTTTATGCCTCTCATGATTTATAAACCTCAAAAAGGTCACCTCTCAACCTCCGATGCTCGAGTGAAAAAAGGCCCAGCCTTTCCAGTCTATTTTTATATCTCAAACCTTCCATTTCCAGCAACATCCTGGTAAATCATTTCTGAACCCTCTCCAGTTTAATAATTCCTTTCTGTAACAAGGCGACCATCAGCATCTGCGGTTCTTTTTGTTTAATGATTGACATATGCTTGTTTACAGGTTACCTGGCTCAGCTGTTATGCTTATAGCACTTTGATTTTTTTTTGCTCTGTAAACAAAAGTTTCTCTTTGAAAATATTTTGACTTCTCAAGGTAATTTGGGACAAAGATGGACACCAGATTATTTATCCAACATCCTGGAAAAGTTAATTGTAAAGGATGGATATCAATCCTAAACTCCTTAATTACTTTGAACATAGTCACAATTGATTCAAAATTATCTGCAAGAACTATGAAGCCTGTTTGTAAAGTTATGCATGAATTCACATCCATGTTGAACTACTTCATTTCATAACACCTCTGTGACTTGATGTTTCATAGCAAATTTGCATGAGAAGTCAGTCGAAGATTGCTTCATATTTATATTAATGTACCAAAACTCTGTAGGGCTGTATGTAATGCCTGCAACATAGTAATTCAGCCCCAATAATCCATGCTCCAAATTTTGCTTTATTTGAGCTTCCTCCTAGTTTTCTATGCCTAACACCATGAATGTGAGTTTCTATTTCCTTCTTCCTAGTATGCTTATCCAGCCTTTTCTTAAATACATCTCTGCAATTCATCAACCAATCCCTGTGGTAGCGAGTTTCACATTCTCACCAGTCTTTGGGTGAAATAGTTTCTTTTGAATTCCCCATTGAATTTCTTTGTGACTATCTTAGATTAATCTCTCCTAGTTTTGCTTGTCCCCACCACTGAAAAAAACTCATTGTGTATAATTTTTCTCAGATCCTTAAATCATATTAGGGATCATGTTCAGGTCATCCTTGCACATTCTCTTTTCATCTAGTCCTGAAAGTTGTAACTTTAGATTTCTTACTCATTCTTACAAATCATTTTTCACTCCTTTCAGTGCTTTTACATTCTTTTTGTAACTTGTGAAATATGGAAGGCTTAAAATAAATTTGAGGTCCATTGCCAAAAATAATTTCTATTGAATGCCAGTCAGTTGAAGCATTTCATTTGAAATGCCCTGGCATTTTTTTTCCCCTTGAGGTGGAGATTCTATCCCAACAACATCTTTGTCCAAGACAGCTTTGTCTTTTTGCTGCTGTGAAGCTATGTCCTTCTCCTGCATGTTTTTGGGAGGTGACCTACAGCATTACAACTGCAGGATTCCTTTGTCATGTCCAGATACAAAATTTATTAGGTTTCCTTGTTTCATAGCACTGATATTGACTATAGTGTTTGACTTACATTGTATTAGCTTGTCACATGCATCTGTGAACTGATTCCATATTATTATGTGGATAAGTTCTGTTGGTTTCTGCAGTAAAGTTGTTCTTCTTATCAAAGGATTTGTTTGATTATTTGTGCTTTTTGGTTTTCAGCATAAATCCTCTTTGGACTGTGTTAGGGTTAGGGTAATAACTGTGACAGCACCATCAATAATTTCAAACATAAATGCTGGCTCCTAGGAATCCTGACATCAAGCTTCATATTTCTCACAATTTTTCAATAATTTGGAGTTGCTATTAATTAAGGTATCTATGGATGCCGAATTCTTCTTTGGAATCTTGCCTTTTGAGATTTCGGCTTATGCCCGAAACGTCGATTCTCCTGTTCCCTGGATGCTGCCTGACCTGCTGCGCTTTTCCAGCAACACATTTCCAGCTCTGATCTCCAGCATCTGCAGACCTCACTTTCTCCTGGTCCATAACACTCCATCCATCCCAATCTGCTCCTTTGTGCCATTAATTTAAAGTTTTCCTTCTCACCTAAAACATTTATTCCTGCAACTCCAAATTGGTTGTATTTTTTCGGATGTGGGCATCACTGACTGGTCAATATTTATTGTCCCTCCCTCATTGCCCACTTGAACTGAGTGGCTTGCTAGGCCATTTCAGAGGGCAGTTGAGAGTTAACCATATAGCAGTGGATCAGCGGTCAAACAAGGTGAAGACAGCAGATTTTCTTCCCTGAAGGATAATAGTGAGTCAAATGGGTGTTTTCCTGACAATTAGCAATGGTTTCACGATCAGCAGTAGAATCTTAATTCCAATTTAAAGCAAAAATTTAATTCAAATTCTACCATCTACCATGACATCCCCAGAACATTACCTGAGTTTCTAGATTAATAATGTAGCGATGATAACACTAGGCCATCACCTCCTCACCCACTTTCCCAGCCAAATGTGAAGCTGAGACAGTCACAGTATATCAGTCTACTTTAAGGATTTTGCAACTGCAAGATGTGATGAGTCTTTTCACTCTATTTCTAGCTCACACTTTACTTCACCTCTTACCAGCTCTAAGGTAAAGATTTAAGTCGAGAGTATTGTGAGCGATGATTTGAATAATTTTATTATTTGATGTTCTCCCCTGCATGTAAGTGGTTCACTTTTTTTTCTAAAATCGATATTTTTATGCTTTTTTTTCTTTTAAAATGTGGCAATGATATACTTACTGAAACCTTGTTTGTTACCTTCAATTTTAAATGGCCAACAGAAAGTTCCTGAGGGTCCAGACAAAGAAGTGTATATTACTGCATTGACATATTGGGGTCCAGTTTATGACGAAGGAAGGAATTTGCAAATTAACTAATGAAAGATATCTGAATTAGTGGATATGAATGCAGGAAGATATGTGATGTTGTGGACAGTGAATCAGGTTACCTTGATCAGATGGGTCAATGGGCCAAGAATTGGCAAATGGAGTTTACTTTAGATAAATGTGAGATGTTGCATTTTGGTGAGGTGAACCAGGGCAGGACTTATACAGTTAATGGTAGTGCCCTAGGGAGTGTTATCAAACAAAGAGGCCTAAGAGTGCAGGTGCAGGTGCACAGTACATTGAAAGTGGAGTCTCAGGTAGATAGGGTGGTGAAGAAGGCTTTGGAATGTTTGCCTTCATTGATCAGTACATTCAGTATATGAGTTGAGATGTTATGTTGGGCTGTACACAACATTGATGATGCCATTTTTACAAGACTCCATTCAATATAGGTCTCCCTGCTATAGGGAAATGTTGCTAAACTTGAAAGGGTTCAAAAAAGATTTACAAGGATGTTGTCAGAATTAGAAGATTTGAGCTACAGGGAGAAACTTAGTAAGCTGGGGCTATTTTCCCCGGACGGTTGGATGCTGAGGTGTGACCTTATAGAGATTTATAAATTTATGAGGAGCATAGGATAAGCTGAATAGCTAAGATTTTTTTCCCCCAAGAATAGAAAGTCCAAAACTTGAGGGCATAGATTTAAGGTGAGAGGGGCAAGATTTAAAAGAGACCTGAGGGACAACGTTTTCATACAGAGGATGATACACGTATGGAATGAGCTCCCAGGGGAGATGGTGGACGCTGGTACAATTATAATATTTATAATGCATCTGGATGGGTTTGTGAATAGGAAGGGTTTAGAGGAATATAGCAAAATATTGGCAAATGGGACTAGATCAGTTTAGGATATCTGGTCATCGTGTTGGACTGAAGGGTCTGTTTTGCAGCTGTATAACTCTTTGACTCTATGCTAGTTCATGTTCCTTCAGTTTGCTGTATGCAGATGTCCTTTATGCCAGAGAATGTAAACAGTCAAATTACCAGTCAAAGTATAGTTGTTGTAAGCTGAGAATTAGTTACAGTGAGAGCAGTTTGATGCTCCTTCATCAGAAACCATTATGTTTTCTGATGAATAACTGTTGAATAACGTGCACCATGTTGAGCCACAATAGACTTTAATTATTTCACATGCTCAAAATTAGGTGAGGTGAACATCTTGTCTATTAATCCTTGTGTTGGCTTAGCTGGAATGTTCATATAATGCAAGGTATGTCACATTCAAGGAGAAAGATGCAAGTCTTTGTCCTTCGCAACTTTCAATTTTTCTAGAAGCAGTTACCTTGCACATTGTATGCAAATAACAGCCATTTTTAAATCTAGCTAAAGTGCCTTTTAAGGAAATTTAAGCAAGAGAATATCATTTTCAAAAAAATATAAATCTTCTCTCATCACACTCTTTGGAAATTGGAATTGCTTCTGCCCTACTGTTCCTTTGATGGGTGGTGCAGATCTTTTCATTGCTCAGTTGCTGGCAGCAGCTTCCTGACTATTGAGTATTCTTAAAATGGAAAACTCATTTCCCTTCAGCTTTATTTCTTCTGGATCAAACATTTCTTTATCAGTCTTTACTTTGAAGTATTTAAGCAATATTTTCACCACTGATCATCATGTCATATCTCGTACCACCAACCATGGGAGGTTTGTGTTTGAGATGGAATCCTGCCTCCAAACATGCTTTCTATACTGGCTAGAAAGAGCTTTGTGGTTATCAGTGATGGGGCTGAACCATTTGTGAATCTTAACAAGACGAGACACTTCTCTTATTGATGATGTCATAGAGTCATAGAGATGTACAGCATGGAAACAGACCCTTCGGTCCAACCCGTCCATGCCAACCAAATATCCCAACCCAATCTAGTCCCACCTGCCAGCACCCGGCCCATATCCCTCCAAACCCTTCCTATTCATATACACATCCAAATGCCTCTTAAATGTTGCAATTCTACCAGCCTCCACTACATCCTCTGGCAGCTCATTCCATACACGTAACACCCTCTGTGTGAAAAAGTTGCCCCTTAGGTCTCTTTTATATCTTTGGTTAGGCTACCACTCAAATCTCTCCTGTCTTCAACCCTCAAAAGGAAACCCAGTGGAGACATAATTGACTGGTGAGAAGGACAAGCTATAGCTATAGCCCTTCCTGATGAAGGGCTTTTGCCCAAAACGTCGATTTTCCTGCTCCTCGGATGCTGCCTGATCTGCTGTGCTTTTCCAGCACCACTCTGATCTAAACTCTGGTTTCCAGCATCTGCAATCCTCACTTTTGCCTGTAGCTATAACATACTTTGGGCATTCTGAAGTATTGGAGTGTCAGACCTCCACTCCTCAGTGGGGAGGCAGTGCCACTCTCTGTGAATTCAGGTGAATCTGATTGACAGTTCCAGTGATCCCAGCAACACGACAAGATTAGTAGTGGGTTTTGCTGGTATTGCAACCAGAACCATAAAGAAATGATTTGGTGATGCCGGTGTTGGACTGTAGTGTACAAAGTTAAAAATCACACAGCACCAGGTTATAGTCCAACAGGTTTAATTAGAAGCACGCTAGCTTTCGGAGTATCGCTCCTTTAGGTGATAGTGGAGGACTCAATCCTAAGACACAGAATTTATAGCTAAAATTTACAGTGTGATGTAACTGAAATTCTACATTGAAAAATACCTTGATTGTCTGTTGAGTCTTTCATCTGTTTGAATACCATGATAGTTTCACTTCTTTCATGTGTAAATCACAAAGCCTTTTTTTTTAAAGTTACATTCTCAGGTTAGACGTAACAATGGGTGGATAGCTAGACAATATGAAAGAAGTGAATCTAACATGGTATTCAAACAGATGAAAGACTCAACAGACAATCAAGGTATTTTTCAATGTATAATTTCAGTTACATCACACTGTAAACTTTTGCTATAAATTCTGTGTCTTAGGATTGAGTCCTCCACTATCACCTGATGAAGGTGCGATGCTCCGAAAGCTAGCGTGCTTCCAATTAAACCTGCTGGATTATAACCTGGTGTTGTGTGATTTTTAACTTCATAAAGAAATGAGCTTGGCTTCCAGCTTAAGGTTAGTCTGTCAGGTTAGTGGGCATGGAAAGCTGAGAGTGGGAGTGAGGAAAATTGAGCGTGCTCATGTGAAGGGTTTACAGAGTGGTTCAATTAGATGGAAACCGAGTGCACAAGATGAGGCACAAAGAGCACCCCTGAAAATAATCCTCATTTCTTTATAATACTTGCTTATAAAACTTGTATGAATGTAATTTCTGCCAGATGTCATCACTAGCAATTTGTCTAACAAGCTCAATTTACCTTTATCATTTGATAGGAATCAGCTTGGGGATGAGTGAAAGTGGTGTGTGCTTGCCACCCAACATCCTATTACATATTTCTCACCAAAAACACATCCAGTGGGCAGCATGTAATATCCAACTCATAGTTTATTGCATGATAGCAATAGGCACAGTTTACATTGTCTTGATAGATGTTATCATTGAGACTATGGAGCATCAGAAATATCTGATCCAATAGAATCTAGAGAGTGATTCCTCAATTCTGTATCCAACAGTGGAACATCATCAGGTCGGGTGAAGCCCAATGTAATTTTGAGCATTAAATGTTTCAGAACCTTTAACATAAACAAACTAATGGAAGGATTTTCTCAGAAACGTCTCCAGCCTAACCATACCTTTCTCTCTACAATCAATACATTTCATGGGTCTGCAATAAATCAGCACTTTTCATTACAGTTGTCGACAATCCTGTTTTGCAAGCTTGGAATTGATGTATCAAAAGTAAATTGAGACCAAGGAGTGTTTGGGAGCAGCTTGATCAGACTGTTGTAATGAATATTTAAGTGAATTACAAAAGCTTGTTCAGTCTCTCCTAAAAGTTAATTGTGCAAAGTGGATTTTGAACAGTTTACACAGCATCACAATAGTTAGTAGCTAGCAGTGATGGAATCCATTACTGGACCCCAGCACACTCTGAACATTGTGACATTCCAGCATTCCGAATACACAGAGTTCCACAGTGTCAATGTGTTTGATTCTGCCTAGCAACAGGACAGAGATTGTTGCAAATTTTGCAATAGGTCACTCGGAACACAAGGGGTCACACGTTAGTTCAAAGGCTACAGGCAGTTACAGAAGAAGATGGATGCTCTATGCAGAAAAGATCTTTCAGTTGAATTGCTGAAAAAGTAGCTGAACTAATCTGTGTCTGTAGCTTCAGTGAGAAGTTATGGATGGTTGGATATAGGTGTGCTTTTAGTATTCAGGGAGAAGGTTGAGAGTTAATTAAGCGAAGTGTTGAAGTTGGGAGACAAGCAGGAGGCTGGAAGAACACAGGAAGCCACGCAGCATCGGGAGGTGGAAAAGTCAATATTTCAGGTGTAACCCTCCTTCAGCACTAGGAGTGGATGTAAGGGGAGCTGCAGATAAAGGGGTTGCAGGGGCAGGGTGGTCAGATAGGGATAGGTGAACACAGATTGAGAGTATGACCTGATTGGTCAATGGGAGGAATGAAACTGCTCGGAGGCTGAAAGGAAGAGTCGATCAGAGGAATGGAGGGGAGTCGGGGAATGGGAATGGAGGTTATTTGAAATTGGATAACTTGATGCTGAGTCCTCCAGACTGTAGGCTGCCCAGGCGGAAGATGAGGTATCGTTCCTACGTTTTGCAATCTGATTCACTGTGGCAATGAAGGAGGCCAAGGATGGTCATGTTGATCTTCCTTCTATTCCTCTCAGCTACTAACTGGATTCATTCCTCCCATTGACCAACCAGGTTGTACCCTCTACCTGTCTCCACCTATCCCCACCTCACCACCCTGTCTCCATGATCCCATTTATCTGCAGCTCCCCTTACATCCACCCCTAGTCCTGAAAAAGGGTTACACCTGAAATGTTGACTTCTCCACCTTCTGATGCTGCCTGGTTTGCTGTGTTCTTCCTGCCTCCTGCTTGTTTACCTTGGATTCCAGCATCTGCAGTTTTTTTTTGTCTCTGACCAAGTGTTGAAGTTGGGCTCAGGAAAAGTTGAGAACTCTGAAGAAGTCGAATGCTACTAATAGTTTAGTGAAGCAGAAAGTGAGGGGTGTGAAATCTAACTGAGCCAGTTTAAAGCCTTGAAAAGAAAATAAATCCATGGGTAGTACGAACTTGGCACAGCTGCTTGTGAAAAGCTAGTGTTGAGTAATTGCTGGACTGCAGGTTTCAATAATCCAGGGCAGCATGGCCCCAGGAAAACAAGATTGACCAGAATGTAGTCAGTCATTGAGAAGATTTATGATGGAGCAGCTTTTGAGGAAGATCCAAATTTATATCTTCAAAAGAAAAATTTGAATCCTATGCAAAGGTGAATGAAATATTCAAAACAATGTCTTTAATATTAGGGTGTTGCTATGAGATACTATAAGACCATAAGACACGGGAGCAGAAATTAAGCCATTCAGCCCATCGAATCTGATCTGTCATTCAATCATGGCTGAAGAGTTTCTCAAACTCAATTCTCCTGCTTTCTTCCTGTAACCCTTGATCCCCTTGATACTCAAGTCCTATTTATCTCAGTTTTAAATATATTCAGTGACTTGGCCTCCACAGCCTTCTGAAGCAGTGAGTTCCATAGATTTGCTGCTCTCTTGCTGAAGAAGTTTCTCCTTATCTCTGCTCTAATAGGCCTTCCCTTTACTCAAAGGCTATGCCCTCCGGTCCTATTCTCTCCTACCAATAAAAATATCTTCCCAACATCCACTCTGTCCAGACCATTCAGTATTCTGTATGTTTCAATTAGATCCACCATCATCCTTCTAAACTCCATTGAGTATTAATCCAGAGTCATCAAACACTACTCAAATGTTAAGCTTTTCATTTCTGGGACCATTCTCATGAGCCTCCTCTGAACACGCTCCAGGGCTAGTACATCCTTATTGAGATAGGGGGCTCAAAGCTGCGCACAATACTCCAAATGTGACCTGACCAGAGCCTCAGAAGTACATCCCTGCTTTTATATTCAAGTCCTCTTAAAATAAATGCCAACATTGCATTTGCCTTCCTTACTACTGACTCAACCTGCAAATGTACTTTGAGAGAATCCTGGATTGGAACTTCCAAGTATTTTTGGACTTCAGACTTCTGAATTTTCTTCCTATTTAGAAAATAGTCCATGCCTCTTTTTCAAACCACAGTGCATGATCTCATCCTTTCCCACATTGTACTCCATCTGCCACTTATATGCACACTCTCCTAACCTGTGCAAATCCTTCTGCAGCGTCCCCATCTCCTCAATGCTAACTGTCCCTCCACTTATCTTTGTATCATTTCCAACATAGCAAGAATGCCTCAGTTCCTTCATCTAAATCATTAATGTACAAAGTGAAAAGTTGTGGTCCCAACACCAAGCCTTGCGGAACACCACTTGCCACCTGCTGCCATCCTGAGAAGGAATCTTTTATCCCCACTCTCTGTTTTCTGCCAGACAGTGAAGCTTCTATCCATGCTAGCAGCTTGCCTCTGACACCATGGACCCTTATGTTACTCAGTAACCTCCTGAACGGCAGATTGTCAAAGGCCTTCTTGAAGTCCATGTAGATCACATTCATTGGCTCTCCTTGATCTCATTACTTCCTCAAAGAGCTCTAGCAGGTTTGTCATGCATGACCTCCCTTGATGAAACATGCTGACTTTGCCCTATTTTACCATACACTGCCAAGTATTCAGAAATCTCATCCTTCACAATGGAATCCAGGATCTTACTCATGTCCGAGGTTCAGCTAATCAGTCTGTAATTTTCCATCATTATCTTACTCCCATTTTAAACAAAAGTGTTATATTAGTGATTTTTCAGTCCTCTGGGACCCTCCCTGATTCTAGCGTTTCCTGAAAGATCAGCACTAATGCCTCCACTTAGAACTCTGGGATGTAGTTCAGCTGGTACAGGTAATTTACCTACCTTCAGGCCATTCAGTTTTTCTAGCACCTTCTCCTTGATGAGATCCACCATACTCAGCTCTGCCTGACTGTCTTGAATCTTTGGGATAATTCTTGTGCCTTCCACCTTGAAGACTGAAGTGAAGTAATTATTCAATTCTCAGCCATTTCTTTGTTCCCTACTATTATCTCTCCAGCATCATTTTTCAATGTCCCAATGTCCACTTTTGCCTCTCTTTTGCTCTTACAGTTTTCCTGTATATTTTTTGTCTAGCTTACCCTTATAATTAATCTTCTCCCTTCCTATTTCTTTTTTTGTTGTGCTCTGTTGTCTTTGTAAGCGTCAATCCTTTGGTTTCCACTGCTCTCCACCACATTATATGCTTTCTCTTTTGCTTTTATACTATCCCTGACTTCCCTAGTCAGCCATTGTTACCTCATCCTCCCTGTACCATGCTTCTTTTTCTTCAAGGTGAATATGTCTTGACTGTGCTATCTATTTTCTAACATCCAGAATTAACATGAAGTAACAGACACTCTGCAGTCAAGCACCCTACAGAGCATATCAAATTGTATGATGTAATCCCTGCAGTGCAGAAAGAGGATATGCACCCACTATCTAAAGAGCATCTCACACAAAGCCAACTCCCACTCCATCCCCATAAAACCACATTTACCATGACAAATTCACCTAGTCTGCACATCCCTTGACATTATGGACAACTTGGCATGGTCAATCAACCTAACCTGTACATCTTTGGACTGTGGAAGAAAACCAGAGCATCCAACAGAAACCCATGCAGATGCGGGGAGAATATATAAACTCCACACAGGCGGTCACCTGAGGCTGGAATCAAATCCAGGTCCCTGGCACAGTGAGGTAGCAGGGTTGTTCCAGACTATGGAATTGGGTGGTTTATTCTCTTTGCTAGTTCTGAGATCGTTCACTTTGTCTACTGTAAAAATAGTTGCTGGTCCTTAATCAGATTGAAATATAAATTTGGCTGTCTTAGCTGGGATCATAACAGTTTAGTAATGAACTCATTCATTTGAGAACTGTACTTTTCCTGTAGACATATTTTTCATTCATGTGAAGTCTTCATTACTTTACTGATCTCATGGCAGCACTGAGTTGGTTACATCTGTTACATTACTTTTAATTTAGAAATAGTCTGAGGTGAGAAGTCTGTCACATTTGTTATTCTTTCATCTCCGGTTGTGGTAGGTACATGTCATGCATATTGAGATTCACAATTCAGATTTGTCATTTATTTTTGGTCTCTCACCTTGCCAGATTTCTTCCCAGATCCGGTGGACTTGTAACACAGCATTAATCTCCTTTAGAATATCTTGTTATGACTGACACTACACAATTCACTTGAGTTTATAGATGCCATGTTGCCTCACTTCCTATCTTAGACCTCTTGTGCTCAATCACTGAGGCGGCTCTTTCTTCTGCTTTTGTACTATAACAATATTGCCCAGAGGTTTGTCCAACACTATTCTTGTGAGAGTGCAGGCATGCGTTTTGTACCATTGAAATAACATATGTCTTTCTTTAACCATTGTTAGACTGTGGTGGCCTATGATATTATGAAATGATTTAATATACTACCTAAAAGCTGCATCTCATTATTTGAAGTGATTAGTCAACTGTAAAAATAAAACATCTGTTTTCTGTTTCTGCTCTCCAAGCCTTGCGACATGTTGTTAAAACCAACATATGAAATTTTTAAAGAAAAAAGCCAAGACAGCTATGTCCTTGACACTGAAAACATGAAACACATTTCTGTTCTTTTTGTTTATTAAAATACATTTTTGCTTTCCTCTGCTAGGTACTGGACACCTAGAATTTACATGTCCTGTGAATCATTTTGACTGCATTGGAACAAGACGATGTATTCACATGAGCAAACTCTGCAATGGCATAAATGACTGTCTGGATGGACTTGATGAAGGATCTCATTGCCGAGGTAAAGGTTCAAAAAGTCCTGTTATACACTTTAAGACCAAAATTAGTGCTTGATTGATATAATGAAGCATATTTAAACAAATGACTGTGTCACAATGTGTTTATTTAATTTGGCCCATGACCCTGATGAGGCGATTTTGTATAATGGCAAGTCTTTACAATTGACCTTATGAACGTTCTTGCATCTCTCACCAGCTGCTCTTCATATTTGCCTTTAGATTAGATTAGATTAGATTACTTTACAGTGTGGAAACAGGCCCTTCGGCCCAACAAGTCCACACCAACCCGCCGAAGCGTAACCCAGCCATACCCCTACATTTACCCCTTACCTAACACTACGGGCAATTTAGCATGGCCAATTCACCTGACCTGCACATCTTTGGACTTTGGGAGGAAACCGGAGCACCCGGAGGAAACCCACGCAAACACGGGGAGAACGTGCAAACTCCACACAGTCAGTCGCCTGAGGCGGGAATTGAACCCGGGTCTCTGGCGCTGCGAGGCAGCAGTGCTAACCACTGTGCCACCGTGCCGCCCACAAATTTACTGACACAAATTTCTACAACAATAAAAATAGGAAAGGCAATAGAATATATTTATATCAAGCAACCTGTAAAATCTATTTTTCCAGTCAGACAGATTTAAGCCCTAATTTTACCAACTCTGAATAGGTCAATTAGGCACCTTTAAGAAAAAAACATTGGTAAAGCAGATATCTCTTTTCCCAAAGTATGCCAATTAATTATTTTCCAATGATTTCAGCAAAACAATATGAAAGCTAGCGATTTTCATGTTGGGCTGTTTGAAATGCTTAGGACCAGTGACTTTTACACAGTTAAGTGTTTTAGAATGCTGTCTCTTTGCTGGGTTTATGCATGATGAGACATTCTGAATGAGCAGTGAGGTGTAGTTATGCTGACATTCTGAAAGGACAAAGAAAAATAAAGCTTTTGATCCAAGCATGAAAAAACAGAATGAAATGAAAGAACAAATGGGAATATTGGTAATGGAATGGAAAACAGGAGAGATTAACTGACAAAAATGTTGACAGTGAATGCTTTTCATGACTTTGAAACTATCACCTCGAATGGCATCTCCAGTTCTGACAAAACATTCTCAACCTGAAATTCTTGTTTCTCTGTCCACAGACCTGCTGTGGATTTCAAACATTTTCTGTTTCTTTTTCATCTTTGTAGCATTCCCAATACTTTGCTTTCATATTTATATATTTTTAACACCTTGATGTATTCCAAAGAATTTCATGGCTTGCTAAATATTTTTGATTTGTACTACAAATTGTTACATAGAAAACATAGTAGTTAACTTTCACACAATAAGGTCTTGCACAGTGCAAAGAGAAGCCTCAACATTCCTTGAAGATAAAAGCAAAATGCTGGAGATGTGACATAAAAACAGAGTGCTGGCAAAGCTCAGTACATCTGACAGCATCTATGAAGAGAAAAACAGAGTTAAATAGTCCAAGGACTCTTTTTCACGACTTGATATTCTGTTTTGACTGTGGTTATAATATACGTGGCCTTGTTGTGCTTCTATAGAGTATTTACAGAGACTGCAGATGAAAACATTAACTGCATTCAAGGGACATTTTCATGCAGGTTCATCTTAAGAGGAGGCGGCAAATGAGAAAGATCCTGAGACATTGCATCACCTCTTGTGATGATTAGCAAAATAATACAGTCAGACTTCATGGTTGAAGAAGAACTCACCTGCTTTCCTTTGATTGGGACTAAGAGCATGTTTTTTTTCTTATAACAGTATAAAAGATCATAGAAATTTGATTTTCACTACATGTAATTTGCATTAAAGTTCAAGATTAGTCATCTTGCAAAAGAATGATATTGAATTTACTCAGAAGAGAGATTGTGCACAATTAAGCCAACATAATCAGGGAATATTTTAGCACGAAAACTTCATTGCATATAATTTTAACTTCAGCATTGCAACATCTTGATCTACTTCACAAGCACTCTTACGATTGATTTCCATTTTGTCAGCTGCAAAATAAAAACAATTCAATATGTTTCCTTTGGCTATAATGTCACAAAACTGTAGAAATTCAATAAATTGAATCAGAGGTAGGAACTAATTGGCTCCCCCAGACACTGAAGGCCCCTTGCTTTCAGTTTATCTTGCTGCAGTTTTAAAGTTTTGGGCCAGTTGTTGCAATTTTAGGGAATAATGGATAGTGCCCGTTTGAGACTGCTAATGATCAAATTATTGTTATTGAGGTTGCTTCCCTATTACTCATGGTAACTGCCTTTAAAGTGAGCTTTCTTTGACCTTGATCTTATGCATGAAATATAAACAACCGCAGAAAAAGCAAGTGGTAGATATACCGCTGATCTTTCCAAACAGGTAGGAGAACAAAATAATTGATCATACTGCTGAGAATGGGCTGCAGTGTTAAATAATTAACACAAATTGAGTTATGCAGAAGTAAGAATAACTCAGCAAGTAAATATCAAATATGTAATAGTTGACAACAAGTTTTTCAAAACAATAAAGTACCAAGAACTGGTGTTTTGTTTGATTGGTCATAATCTTTACATGAAAAGGCTGCTCTCAGGAGCATTACCAACCAGTAGCATGATTAGTAACATGGAAAGAAGGAAATGTGAATTAGCAGCCTGCTTATAGTTTCTTATTTTCTACTCAGGTTGTTTGAATGAAAGGTTGAAAAAGCATATTCCACCGTGCACCAGAGGTTTCAGCGTTCATGGACCCACTGAAAGACAAAGCAAATGAGCTGTTGTAAAGAATTTCAAGAAACCGTAACATGCCCAGAAAAAAAATTTAACACATTCATACCCCACAAATTGCCATGCCTTCAAGGCAAAAAAATAGAAACATAGCTTTATTTTAATAATTTCCTTGTCATGGCCATAATATAAAAGTTATATATATACATATACATATGCACAATACCCTATGAATCAAATGGGATAGATTTATCATAATCCTCCTTTATCAACTCATGTCGAACGATCAACCAGTAAATAGCTTTGTCTGTAAGGTTCAGGACTTTCCAGATGAAATTATAGTTTCAACTGAGATGAGTCATATGTAGGCATATTTATTTTCTGAATGCCTTGCTATCGTTGACATCCCACTGAGCAATTTGGTAAATAAATCATAAATCTCACCCAGCAAGGCAAATGAATTTAAGTGACTGGCAGACTAATAGTTACATGATCATTTGGCTTGATGTCAAGTATTTACACCCTTATACTATGAGGCAGTGCTAGTTTTGTAAAAAAAAAATGGTAATGGACTAGTAATCATTGATGAAAGTAAGTTACTTAACAATTGTTTTTTAAAAAGTCCCTGAACAAACTGAATGAATGCGACGATTATCTGGGTTAATGCAGTTTCATCTGGAAATGGTCACGTCTAAGTGTTTTGTGCTGCTGGAGTTGCAATAAAATTATTCAACTTTAATGTTACGTGCACAAGAAATTCATTAGATAACAAAATTAGACTTAACGTCATTCCCTAAAGGTTATACTTGGCTGAAGCTATTATACTGGGGCCCATAAACCATTGCCAATCACAATAAACTGAATGTGGATCGTGCACAAAGAAGCTAAAGTAAATCTGAACAGAGGAAAAAAATATTCCAGTTACTGCTTAGCACTGATGGTATTTAAGGTAAGTAATGGAAAGATCTGCTTTCATTTCTTTATTTTGTTGAACCGTCTGTACCACAGGGCATTGGAGGAATAGAAGGCAGACTTCACACATACCAGTCTTGGTGACCTGCCAAAATATTCAGAGTCTGAGTAATATAAATCAGTGAAGACTACCATTATCACGACAGACTTTCAGGTCTATGGAATATAACCATGTGTAAAGGCACCAGATTTTCGATTACTTTTCCTGAATAGATGTTTTATTTTATTGGCTATGGCACTAATAATCTATTACAATGAATGATACAATTTCAATGACATTTCATAATTCAAGGAGGTGATAATATTCAACCCTATTAACAACAAAAATCACTTGCATGCCAAGACACATCATGATGTTTTATCTGATAAAATTATGACAGTCACGAAAAGAAATATTAGAAGCAAACACTGGAAATGTTTGGAAATCTCAGCAAGCCTGGCAGTATCTGTGGAGAGGAAGCAGAATTACAATGTTTTGAGTCCAGTGACCCTTCTGTAGAACTGGTTGGAGCAAGGAAAAGGTTAATATTTTTGCCAAAGAATGGGTGGTGGGTTTGGGGTAAGGGGAAACAAATTGGTGGAGATGGAGCCCAGAGAGACAATAAACAAAACAGTTAGGTAGTCAAAGGAATTGGTAAAGGTCAGCCGGAGAAAATGAATAGCAGCAAATTGGGACCATTATTGGCTGACAATGAGTTGTTTATTTTAGTAGCCCATGTAAGGATAAGGTCTGCTTTATGGGGTTGGAATTAGTACCTATTGCTTACTCTTTCCCCCTCCCTACGCCTGTTCTCTCAAAGATATATCAACCTTTTCCCAGTTACAACAATTTCTGATGAAGGGTCACCTGACGCGAAACATTCATTCTGCTTTCTCTCCACAGATGCAGCCAGACCCACTGAGCTTTTCCAGCAATTTCTGTTTTTGCTTCTGATTCCCAGCATCTACAATTCTTTGGCTTTTTGTTGAAAGGAAACATTAGGGTAGCTGATCACATATTGCTCCAAAGAGTAAGTTTAAGGTTCATCTTTTAAAAAAAAACGTGTTGTGAGGTTTAAGGTAGGGAGTTTAAAGTTTAGACCAAGATGGCTGAAGGTACATCAAAACAAAGTCAAGGATATAAAAAAAGACAGACCTGGTACAATGTAGAAATCTTGGATGACAGTGTTAGAGGCCAGGATATAGAGATAGGAAAGGGTACAGCCCATCCATGAATTTGAGTACAAGGTTGAGAAATAGAGGGACATGTACTGGCAAACTGTCAGTCCATGTTATGTTTTAGCCTGCATAAAAGCAATAGTCTTCATCATATCCACCCAGAGCTGAAAATGTGTTGCTGGAAAAGCGCAGCAGGTCAGGCAGCATCCAGGGAACAGGAGAATCGACGTTTCGGGCATAAGCCCTTCTTCAGGAATCCTGAAGAAGGGCTTATGCCTAAAACGTCGATTCTCCTGTTCCCTGGATGCTGCCTGACCTGCTGCGCTTTTCCAGCAACACATTTTCAGCTCTGATCTCCAGCATCTGCAGACCTCACTTTCTCCTCCATCATATCCACCCATCCTGTCGTGCTATTTGTTTCAACTGTTACCAAAACAGTGGGAGGCATTCAAAAAGGAAATGGAGAGGGGACACGTCCAGCAAATTCTCTTTAAGGTGAAACACAGAGTAACAAGCCTATGAATGCTGAATGCCTATGAATATTCAGAACTCAGTAACCAGGAAAAGAGAGGCTCTTCGAAGGTGGACAGGGAATAAATCTAAGGAGACCCTTGTGGATTCTAGTACATGAAGGGATGAACTTAAGTAAATATTGAGGACAACAAAGATGGGCATGAAAAAACACTGGTGGGTAAGATTAGGGAGAATCTCAAGATATTCTACATGTGTATCAAGAATTGGAGGATAACTAGGGAATGAGGAGACCAAGGGGATAATGTGTACAGTACATTCTGTTATAATGCGGTAGTTCTGTTCTCATGCACTCCTGTGTTATAAGAAAATTGCATAATAACAGCACCTTTAAACTAACGGGGCTGGAATCGTGTTATAATCAATGCATGCTTTAAAAGTTTGTGCTGTAGTAATAGTGTCCCCAAATCATCAATAGCATTACAGTGAATTCGCGTTAACAAAACATGCATTACAGTAGAGTGACCTTTACATGGATTTAGAGGCATTGGTCAAGTGTAAACAAATACTTCACATCTCTATTCACTTTGAGAAGGATGATATAAGAACAAAGTTCAGGGACGGTCACTGTGAGGATCTTGAGCAGATTGGCATAGGGAATGGGGAGGTAATGGATATTTTGTCAAGATTAAAAGTTGACCAGCCCCCAGGTCCAAGTGAGTTGCATCCCAATTTGCTGTAGGAGAAGATGGAAGAAATTAGAGGTTTAGAATCAAACTTTGAATTTCTCTCTGGCCACAGGAGAGCTGCCAAAGGACTGGAGAACAGCTAATGTGCAGTGACTTTCCAAGAAAAGTATTAGGGGTAAACTCAAACCTTCTATCACCACCGTCTATCTCCAATCACGAAGCTAATTTTGGATCCAATTTGCTGAGTTACCCTGGATCACACATGTGCTTTTGTCCTCCTTATCATGTGGGACTTTGTCAAAGCCTTTGCTGAAAGCCATATAAATCGATACAAACTTATTTACAAACCTGATCACCACTTCAAACACATTCCATCAAATTTGTTAGGCATGAGCTCTCTGTGATAAAGCCACGCTGACTATCCCTGATCGAATATTGCCTTTCCAAGTTGAGATGAATTTTCTCCATCAGAACTTTTCCAACAGTTTGCCTCCAACTGATGCAAGGCTGAATTATAGAGTCATAGAGATGTACAGCACGGAAACAGACCCTTCGGTCCAACTTGTCCATGCTAACCAGATACCCCAACTCAATCTAGTCCCACCTGCCAGCACCCGGCCCATATCCCTCCAAACCCTTCAAAATATACAAGCCTTCACCACTTCCTCTGGCAGCTCATTCCATTCACGCACCACCCTCTGCATGAAAAAGTTTTAAAAAGGCCATGAGGGACAACTTCTTTTGTATGGTGTGTGGTTTGTATATGAAATGAACTGTCAGAGGAAGCGACAGATACAGGTACTGTTACAAGATTTAAAAGACATTTGATGAGTACATGAATAGGAACACTTTGGAGGGATATGAGCTAAAAGCAAACAAGTGGGACTAGTTTAGTTTGGGAACATGGTCAGTATGGATTGAAGGGTCTGTTTCCATGCTGTATGGCTTTTATTTCATTTGGCATGACATGACTCATAGAGTAAACAAAAATGTTCTAATTTCCTAAATGGTTCTTCTGCTAATTCCATGTCCTCTAATTAGTGAACCTCCTGCCAATACAAACAGACCCTATATTTCCTGCACAGGATTAGAAACCATATTCCTGAACTGATCTAACAAAATGTTGATTCCCCTGCTTCTCGGATGTTGCCTGACATGCTGTGCTTTTCCAGCGCCACACTCTCTACCCTGATCTCCAGCAGCTGCAGTCCTCACTTTCTCCTGGTGTTCCACGACTGAGTTCAGCCTGAAGCTATGGGTTGACAGCCTAGTGCTCTTTAAGTAGACCTTGTAGGGGTTTGTGGTCCATTATTATTACAAATTTATGTCCATAAAGGTATTAGTGGAACTTCCTGACTCGAAACACGACTGCCAAACCTTCCTTTTCAATCTGGAATTTTGTTTTTACGCTCTGCATTAGCCAAAATCTTGGATGCATATCCTATGAACTAATACTATCCCAATGCAGTACCGGGAGACATCACATGTCACTACCAGATCTTTTTTGGGCTTGTACTGTGCCAACACCCGAAAGGATGATAGCTGGTTCTTCACGCCGCTGAAAGATATGGCTTGGCTATGCAACAATTTCCAAGGTTAACCTTTTTTAAGAGTTCACGCAAAGGTACCAGAATGGAGGCCAGGTTTTGTAAAAACTTTCCATAATAGTTCACCAGCCCAAGGAAAACCCAAGCTCTGGTACAGGTGTGAGAGCTGGGCACCTTTGATTGCCCTCACTTTACCTTCCAACAGATGTAACCCAGTTGTGTTAATTCTGTAGCCAAAGTAAGTCTCTTGGTGTGCTTGAAACACACATTCTTCCCTTCTTAGCCATACGTCCACCTCAGAGAAACATTTATGTACTATGTCCAGGTTCTCTAAGTGCTCTATATTGGTCTTCCCTGTTATTTGCATGTCATCTCAATAAATGGCCACCTTGGGTAGACTTTGTAAAATGTCTTCCATTGTCTGCTGAAAAGTGACACAGGCTTGCAGTTTCCCAAATGGCAGTCTCATATATTGGTACAAACCTTTATATGGTTTTAAACGTAATATACTTTAGGACTCCTCATCTAACAGCAACTGCAAGTATACATGGCTCATGCCCAGCTTTGTGAAAGAAAGCCCCCTGCCAGCTTTGCAAATAAATCCTCAATATGAGGGATCAGGTATTTATATAGCTGTGAAAAGTGGTCTGCCTTTTGTTTAAAATCCCCACAAAGATGAAACAACTAGTCAGGCCTCAAAATCAGTATGACTGGTGCTGTCCATTGCACAAACTGGACAGCTTTGATGATTCCTTCACTTTTCAGCTTTCTGATTTCTGCCTCTACTTTTGCCGGGAAGCAAATGGTACTGGATAGGCGTTGTAGAATTGCTTCATGGTCAATATGCAACGTGGCCTTGTCTCCTTCGATAGTTCGTAGACCTTCCTGAAAAGCTTGTGGTATTTAATTAGGACTTCACTAAGACAACCATTTTCTGGTTGAAAAGTGTTGATTCAATCGAGGTAAATCTTTCTCAACCAATTTCACCCCATCAAGCTTGTGGAGCCCCTCATAGCTGAAGCCCAACTGGACTTTAAACAGGCACTACAACTGGCTTTATCATTGGAAAATTTGGGGAGCTTATGAGTTGCAGAGTATTTCAATGGAAGTGGATACTCTCACCAGTCCAAAAGAGCTTGGGGAACGTCACTTGAGTGAACGCAATTGCATAGTTTCACTCAGAACATATCCTGAACAGAGGAACTCTCGGTCAGCCCACTGCGAAAACCCAAAATACAGCCAAGCCTTCGATAAATGGTTAACATTTTCTTCAGGAACCAGGCCAGCAAACTATTGTAGTTGCTGCTGGTCTGCAGACTCTGGACAAGAGAGGCTCACTAGGCCTAAATTGAGTAAAATAACTCATAGGCCAGTATCCAGGAGAATGCACACACTAGTTTGTAAAAATAAGTTGCTGAGCAACATCCAAATCAGAACTAATCAAAATAACCATCTGGTTAAATGTCAGTAAGTTCTAATAGAGGTCAACACCAGCACGACCATTTCAGTGATCACAGAACCTGTGTTTAACAAAATTCACACTGAACTCCAATCATCAAATTTGCTTTAGACCTTGGCTATACTGAGAACCTATATTGGGGGTCCTTGACAGATTAAGGGTACAATGTTGTTTCCGGTCTCTTATGAGAAGCAGCTGATCGAATTACCACTAATTGTAGTAAAAGGCTCGGATTTCCCTGTATCTTGAATTGCTGAGTAAAACCATTAGCTCTCAGAATTAGAGGAGGCTAGGGGTCATAAAATTCCTTAACTAAATCTGTCAATTCTTAAAAGGCTTTAGTATCTGGTACCTCAGGGAAAGTTAAACTCCTAATAGCCAAAAAACCTGCACATCCATGAGCTGTTAGGAGTATTATTTGTTGTTTTCCATCTGCCCCATTGTCATTTGCCTGGCATAGATTACAGATTTTTTCCACATACTGGGCCAAGTCTTTGATGGTAGGATTGAATGAACATGCTTCCCAAATCATAGAATCGTAGAATCCCTACAGTGTGGAAGCTGGCCATTCAGCCCATCAAGTCCACACCGATCCTCCGAAGATAATACTTGCCAGATCCACCTCGCCTACCCTCTTCCAGTAACTCGATATTTCCCATGTCTTATCCACCTAGCCAGCACATCCCTGCGCACTATGGGTAATTTAGCATGGCCAATCCAACTAACCTGCACATTTTGGACTGTGGGAGGAAACCGGAGCACCCAGAAGAAACGCACATGACATGGGGAGAATATGCAAACCCCACAAAGACAGTCCCCCGAGGCTGGAATCAAATCCGGATACCTGGTGCTGTGAGACAGCAGTGCTAACCCAAATAACGACATGGTGTCAGAAATGCTAGCTTCAACTCACAGATGACTGTTGTGAGCACATTTCTTCAGGACCGTGCTTTTCTGTTTTTTAAACCGAAATAACTCCAGAGATTTGTATCCCATCACCAAATCACCCTTTATTCACATGTGGAGAGTCATTGACGCTGATCCAGCTTCCTCAGAGCCAGCTCGCAGAGTGAACAGGGTGTCTGATACTCCTGTTTATATCTGCCAACCATGGCTTCCCGATTGGATCAGATGAACAGCTTCAATCTAGAAACTCCTAATCTATGCCGTCCATTTGGCTAACCTTGTTACAATTACTATAGATGACATCAAATTTAATCTAATGATGATTTTGTTTCTTTTGATCACCTTGATATTAATCACACAGGAGCGTTGAATACTGTGAGAGTAACTCCATTGATTTGTTGCCGTGCATCCTGTATTAGCATGTTCTGAAACAAAATTGCTCTGGTGACAGGTGGATATTCAGGTAAATAACTCAGAGACAATCAGGTAAACTAGGCTGGTCTGGATTATGTCAAGTTTTTTTGTGTCTTGTTCTTACTGTGACCATCCAGGTCATTGTTGTTTATTCATAATTTAGTCTTGTAGTTTATTAAGTTGTTTAAAAAGGGTATTGTGGTCAGTTATTTGGTCAAGATTAACAGGTTCTGTTTTGCTGTTGTTATAAAAGGCATGATTCATTAAATTAGGTTTTTGGTCAATGATGACCTCAACGTTGTTGGAGTTTGGTGTTAGGAAATCAACTTGACAAATGCCGGTCACAAAATATCTTGGCTTTCTGTTATTTGGAATGTTCATGATCTGATAGCTATTATACATAAATAATACCTGTCTATTATGAATCAAAGCATTAGTTGAAGTAAAGTCTTTGTTTAGTCATGCACCTGGGGTCTAGTAGAATTGTTTATTTTCTAAATACAAAAGTAGGGGAGATATGCTTTGGCAGGACATTGGTCAGCCCACATCTGAATGTAATGCATTGGGATAGTTCTTACATGATTTATTCATATAGTAACTGGACTGGATGCATTGTTTTATGAGAAAGAGTTAGACTGGTAAGTCTAGGTAAGTATAAAATGGATTTCAGAAAAGGAAGCGAAAATTGGATTGAAATGCAAATCATCCTGAGAGGCTTGACAAAATGGATGAACAGGGAATGTTTTCCTCTGTGGAATAGTCTTGAACTAGGAATCACTGTTTTAGACAAAGGAATCAGTCATCAAAAGCAGAGGTCAGGAATGTTTTGGAGATGCTGGTGTTGGACCATGTGATTTTTTATAGAGATCAGGTCATGTTTGGAACATTCTTCCTCCAAAGTCAGTGGAAGATGAGTCTTTGAACATTTTAAGGCAGAGTCAAAAAAGTTCTTGATAAGCAAGAGGTAAAAGCATGTCAAGATTAGGCAGGAATTAAGAATCCTTGGATTAGTTATGATCTTCCTGAATGATGGAACAGGCTCGAGAGTCCAAATTTTAATTTTAAATTATAATTTGTTCGTGAGGTGGGTTTTAATGGTTATTGCTAATTGCAGAGGACAACGAAGAGTCAACTACAATTCTGTAAATCTAGAGTCACATGTAGGCAAGACCATGTATGGATGGCAGATTTTCTTCTCTAAAGAACATTTGTGAACAATTCAGGTTCTTATGACAAATGACAGTGGTGATGTTGGTAATTCCAGATTTTCTTTTCATTCAAATTTTACCTTTTATCATACTAGGAGTCAAATCCATGTCCCTAGAAAATTAGACGTGTTCTGAATGAGTTGAACAGTGACAAAGGCTCCCCCCGCACCCCCCCTCCACTAACATTGCCAATTTCTGCTTCAAATTCAAATATTCTTATGTTGTCACTTAGAGTCATAGATTCTTATTATGAGACTGCATGCATTAGTCCATTATCACAAAGGTTGAGAATGGAACTGGATACTGTGCAGTCTTCAATGCATAAACCCAGACCTAGCATCACGGTAAAGTGAAGGTTAATGACGAAGCCACTGAAGGTAATTGTGTCGAGGAATTTCTTCAAGAATCCCTGGGTTGTGATAATTGACTTCAAAATATTCTGTTATGTTATTTTCTCTTGGGTCCTGTGGTATTTTATTCAGCCAGAAGCTACCTTAAGTTATGGTGAATTGCCAATATACTTCTGCTACATTGTGAGAAATGAAATAGTTCTTCATTTGAAAATCCCAAAAGATGCCATGTTATTGAACAATCTAGGAATAGTAATAATTGACTAGGATTTTGTCATAAAAATCATCACAAGTCTGTCAGTGTTCACCATTATTAAGCAGCAAATCAAAACAGAAATTTCTAACATCCACAAATTGTTGGTTAAACACAGAAATCATAAAGTCTCTTTTGAAGTTGCTCCTACTATTGGCTCACCAGGAGAAGGCAGCAGTAGCCAGGTTCATGGCACCATAGCTGGCTCTGCAGAAGGGCGAGAAAAGGAGTGGAAGAGCTACAGTCATAGGGGATTCAATTGTAAGGGGAGTAGACAGGCGGTTCTGTGGTCAAAAATGAGACTCCCGAATGGTATGTTGCCTTCCCGGTGCATGGGTCAGCTGCAGCGTATTCTGAAAGAGGAGGGTGAACAGCCAGTTGTCGTCGTGCAAATAGGTCCCAGAGATTTCGGTAAAAACTGGGATGAGGTCCGGCAGGCAGAATTTAGGGAGTTAGGAGCCAAGTTAAAAAGTAGTTCCTCAGACATAGTAATCTCAGGATTGCTATCCCACACCATGTGCTAGTCAGAGTAGAAATGAAAGAATAGGCAGGATGAATGAATAGCTTGAGAGATGGTGCAGGAGGGAGGGGTTCAGATTTTTGGGACATTGGGACCAGTTCTGAGGGAGGTGGGACTATTAGAAATTGGATATTGTACACCTGGACCAGACTGGAACCAACGTCCTAAGGGGTGCTTTTGCTCACGCTGTTGGCAAAGGTTTAAACAGATGTGGCAAGGGGATGGGAACCAAATGAGGAGGTGAGTGGACAGTAAGGATGTAGTAACTAAAGTATGTAAACAACTAGATAATGAAGTCAGCGTGACTAAGGGGAAGAATAGGCCGGGAGCAGATGATGAACTCAGATGGACTGGTGGTCTGAAGTGCATTTGTTTTAATATGAGAAGTGTAGTAGATAAGGCGGATGAACTTAGGGCTTGGATCAGTATCTGAGAGTATGATGTAATTACTAATACTGAGATTTGGCTGAAGGAATAGCAAGATTGGCAACTAAATTTCCCAAGTTATAGATGCCTCAGGCAGGATAAAGAAGGAAGCGAAATGGGTGGAGGAGTTGCATTACTGGTCAGAGAGGAATTCACAGCTGTGCTGAAGGAGGGAACTTTGGAGGACTTGAACAGTAAGGCAATATGGGCAGAGCTCAGAAATAGGTAGGGTGCTGTAACGATGTTGGAGCTGTACTATAGGCCTCTCAACAGCAAGCATGAGGTAGAGGTACAAATATGTAGAGAGATCATGGAAAGATGTAAGAGCAACAGGGTGGTGGGGATGAGAGATTTTAATTTTGTCAAAATTGACTGCGATTCACTTAGTGTTAGAGATCCAGATGGAGCAGAATTTGTAAGGAGCATCCAGGAGGGTTTTATAGAGCAGTATGTAAATAGTCCATCTTGGGAAGGGGCCATACTGAACCTGGTGTTGAGGAATAAGCCTGGCTAGGTAATTATAGTTTCAGTAGGGAATTACTTTGGGAATAGTGATCACAATTCTGTACATTTTATGATAACTCATGGACAATGACGAGAGTGGGCCCATAGGAAGAGTGCTAAATTGGGTGAAGGCCAACTATAGCAAAATTCGACAGGAGCTGGGGAATGTGAATTGGGAGCAGCTGTTTGTGGGAGGCTTTTAAAAATAAAAGCACATTACTGCGGATGCTGGAGTCTGAAATCAAAAGAGAAAATGCTGGAAAATCTCAGCAGGTCGGGCAGCATCTGTAAGGAGAGAAAAGAGCTGATGTTTTCTCTTTTCTCTCCTTCCAGATGCTGCCAGACCTGCTGAGATTTTCAAGCATTTTGTCTTTTGGCTTTTAAAGATAGGTTGATTAGAGTGCAGGACAGACATTTCCTTGTGGAAATAAGGGATAGAAATGGCAAGATTAGGGAACCATGGATGACAGGTGAAATTATGAGACTAGCTAAGAGGAAAAAGGAAGCATACATAAGGTCTAGGCAACTGAAAACAGACAAAGCTTTGGAAGAATATTGGGAGTAGGACCACTCTGAAACAAGGAATTAAGAGGCATAAAAGGTGTTATGAAATATCGTTAGCAAACAGGGTTGAGGAAAATCCCAAAGCCTTTTATTTGTATATAAGGAGCAAGAAGGTAACGAGAGAAAAGGTTGGCACAGTCAAGGAAAAAGGATGAAAGTTATGCATGAAGTCAGAGAAAATGGATGAAATTTTTAATGAGTACTTTGCACCGGTATTCGCCAATGAGAGGGACATGCCGGATTTTGAGGTTACAGCTAGATGTTAGATTACTCGAGTTCAAGTCAGCAGAAGGAGGGAGGAGGTATTGGGTATTCTAAAAGGTATTAAGGTGGCCAATTCCCCAGATGCGGACGGGATCTATCCCAAGTTACTGAGGGAAGCGAGAGAGGAAATAGCTGGGGCCTTAACAGATATCTATGCAGTAGCCTTGAACACGGGTGAGGTCCTGGAGGACTGGAGAATTGCTAATGTTGTCCCCTTGTTTAAGAAGGGTAACAGAGATAATCCAGGTAATTATAGACTAGTGAGTCTTATGTCACTGGTAGGGAAGCTGCTGGAGAAGATACTGAGGGACAGGATCTCTTAATATTTGGAAGAAAATGGGCTTATCAGTGATGGGCAGCATAGTTTTGTGCAGGGAAGGTCGTGCCTTACCAACTATACAAAACGCTAGAGCAGCCACACTTGGAATATTGTGTACAGGTCTGATCGCCATATTTCGGGAAGGATGCGGAAGCATTGGTAAAGGTGCAGAGATTTACCAGGATGTTGCCTGGTCTGGAGGGAAGATCTTATGAGGAAAGGCTGAGAGACTTGGGTCTGTTCTCATTGGAAAGAAAAAGGCTAAGAGGGGATTCGATAGAGACATACAAGATGATCAGAGGATTAGATCGGGTTGACAGTGAAAGTCTTTTTCCTAGGATGACGAAGTTAGCTTGTATGAGGGGGCATAACTACAAATTGAGGGGTGATCAATTTAAGACAGATGTCAGAGGCAGGTTCTTTATTCAGAAAGTGGTAAGGATGTGGAATGACCTACCTGCCAATGTAGTTAGCTCAGACACATTAGGGAGATTTAAACAATCCTTGGATAAGCACATGGATGATGATGGGAGGACGAGCTGAGAATAGTTCACAGGTTGGCGCAACAATGAGGGCCGAAGGGCCTGTTCTGAGCTGTATTGTTCTATGTTCTATGTAATTCTTTGAGGAAGTGACAAAGTTGATTGATGAGGGAAGGGCTGTAGATGACATATTCATGGACTTCAGTAAGGCATTTGTTAAGGTTCCCCATGATTGACTGATGGCGAAAGTGAATTTGCATGTGATTCAGGGTTTACTAGCTAGATGGATAGAGAACTAGCTGGGCAACAGGAGACAGAAAGTAGTCGTAGAATGGAATTTCTTAAAATGGAGACCTGTGATGAGTGGTGTTCCACAGGGATCCGTGCTGGAATCACTGATGTTTGTGATATACATAAATGATCTGTAGGAAGGTATAGGTGGTCTGATTAGCAAGTTGCAGATGACACTAAGATTGGTGGAGTAGCAAATTGTGAAGGGGACTGTCAGAGAATGCATCAGAATATAGATAGGTTGGAGAGTTCAGCGGAGAATGGCAGTTGGAGTTCAATCTGAACAAATATGAAGTGATGCATTTTGGAAGATTTAATTCTAGAGCAAATTATATGGTAAAGGGAAAAGCCCTGGGAAAAATTGATGTACAGGGAGATCTGGGGTTTCAGCTGCACTGTACCCTGAAGGTGGCAACGCAGGTCAATGGACTGGTCAAGAAGGCATACAGCATGCTTTCCTTCATCAGACGGGGTATTGAGTACAAGAGTTAGCAGGTCATGTTACAGTTGCATAGGACTTTGATTCAGCCACATTTCGAATAGTGTGTACAGTTCTGTTTGCCACATTACCAGACAGATATGGATGCTTTGGAGAGGGTGCAGAGGAGGTTCGCCAGAATGTTCCCTGGTATGGTGGACACTAGGATTATTTTCATTCGAAAGATGGAGGTTGAGGGGAGACCTGAATGAGGTTTACAAAATCCTGAGAAGTATACACAGAGTGGATAGCAAGAAGCTTTTTCCTAGCATGGAGGACTCAATTACATGGGTCATGAATTCAAGATGAGAAGGGAAACATTTAAGGGAGGTACATGTGGAAAGTTCTTTACACAGAGGGTGGTGGGTGCCTGGAACATGTTGCCAGTAGAGGTAGTAGAGGCAGCCATGATGGTGTCATTTAAGAGGTAAGTAGAGAGATGCATGAATGGGCAGGGAGCAGAGGGATACAAATCCTTGGAAAATAGGTGACACATTTCAATAGAGGATCTGGATTGGCGCAGGCTTGAAGGGCCAAAGGGCCTGTTCCTGTGCTGTAATTTTCATTGTTCTTTGTACACCTCCATAGGCTTCACCAGTTCGTTGACAGATTCAACATTTAAACTCATGAAGTCTGTGCATGTATCCAAAAGGCATGTCAGAAACATGGCTCTCTGTTCAAATACAAGTGAATTTTTAAGCATGTGATCAAAATTTTAATTATAGCCACAAAACTGCTCAACTACAAAACAACCATGACAAGAAAGAAACATTATCACCATCAATGTTTCCAACAAGGGTCCATCTGCTCCAGGCCAGCCACATTCTTTTTCTCTCCTTTTTGTCTTTTTACTTTGTCTTTTCCTCATCTTTCTTATGTCATGAGGAGGCTAAAGTGGTGTCGGTGTTGACTCCTGGCTCATAGGTCTGATGCGTGGACTCCTAGAATGGCAGCAGGGCATCAGCTGCAATGATGGTGGAGTGGGGATTCCTGGCTGCAGTAGGCCCGGAGTGTGGACTCTTTTGGCGGTGGTGAGTCATCAACTGCGGCACTGTCAGTGCCTGGGAAAGGGGGCTCCTGGCTGCTGTAGACCCAGAGCAGGGAAGTCCTGGAGCCATGATTGCTCTCATAAAGATGAACTCTATTTAAGGACTTTCTTTTTATTCCTTTGTACCTCAAAATGGTGCCGGATTGTGATGACAGAAACCTTTTTACTATATATCCCTAGATATATGTGACAAAAAATCATTCGTTCATTCATATCTCAGTGCATTGATTTCTTCCCATCCCATGATTTGTTTCATCCCTATATTGTATTTGTTAATGTTTTCTTTTCTATGATTATTCCTTCTGTCTGCTGATGTCTTATCAGTACTCTTTCTACGGGCCTAACTCTGGTAATGCACACTTCTGTAGTTTTTATTAAATGAATTAGTGTAATATTTAAATGTTTATTTTTCAATAATATTTTGATTTTGCAAACTCCATGCTCAGCATTTCTGTTTGAGGATAGTGCAGTGAAAGTTGACGTGAACAAAATTGTTCTCAGGTGCAAATTGCTTAAACTGTTCATTTACAAAAGGTGCAACAATGTATTAATAGGCAATGTCCTGAATCCCATGTTCTAATTAAATTTTCTTGAGTGATTCTATCGCTGCCTCTGGCATGATCTTGTTTCGAAAACTTACATCAATCCACCTTGTGTGCAGTCAATGACAATAATGCACATCCTGCCTTTACGCTTGAATAAGTTGATTTCCAATGCTCCCATGGTCTTGTTGGAAAAGTTGATGGTAATAATGTTTCTTTCTTCCTATAGTTATTTACTGCACGCAAAATGTGATGACTATTTCTTGTATTGTATGTGCAATCACTGTCACCACACTTAATATTGTAATCTTGTGTAACACTTTGGAGTGCCCAAATAATCTTGAATTCTCTGAAGAATTTCAAGTTTATGTGTTCTTCATATTATCAACCTCTCATTGAACATTTGGGCATTATCAATGGCAGAGAGATATCTGAACTGCTGAAAATACAGGCATTGTATAGAATTAGGAGATGTGTATTCTAGCCCTTGTTCCAGGCAGTATTTCTTTATCTGGCTATATTCTTCAACATGTTCTCGTTCATCTCAAATTTCTTGTAGATTTCTTTCTGTTGCCAGTATTATGATTCCGACATGTCGGCTTCAATTTCCATTCATTCTAAATCTGGTTTCTCTGCTGAACTTCTTGGAATCCTTAGGAATGTGTGCTGCCCTTTGGCCCATCCACTGTTTCTATTCAGTAGTTGAGTCATAGCTCATTAGCTTCAGTCTGAATCATTAAATTCTGTTCAGAAGTGGTTTGAATGATTTATGTGCATTAACTATCTTAATCCCTACATAATCTCAATTATTTTATGTACCCACCTAATTGCTGAAGATCATTTTTAATAATTACACAGTTCTGTATAAATTAGCGATTTGGAAAAATAATACACTAGTCTATGCCTTCCATGTTTCTGGACCTGAAAGGTTACTAACCTTAGTCCTTTTGAAGATGTATTAGTTGCTGTTGCATTTGCTAGATAAAGGTCATATTGTGCTGGGATTTGCAATGTGATCTGGAATTGCTTTATTTTCTCAAAAATGTTTCCTTGGTTGACATTCCAAGGCCATTCCTGACCCTAACATAGTAACTGCCTTAAATATTTATTAATATCAGTAAAATTTGGAAAGAACATTTCCACTTAATCCACAATCTCAATGAATCTTTGAAGTTCTATGATATTCCCTCTGGTAGCAATTCTTTCACAGCCTTAGTTTTCTGAAGGGCTACTGTGACTCCAAACTTCTATTTGTCATTCACCATGAGACTGGCATTCTGAATATCTTTCTTTACACTTCAAGACTTTTTGTTCCTTTTGTAGTTTCATGTGTTAGTATGTCATCCAACACACAGACAGTCTCTTTCACATTGTTTAGCATTTTTCTTAGACAAAAAATTCCAGTGCAGATCCTATTCCAAAGGGAATGCTGTCAATACTTTTCTTCATATTTGTAAGAGCTGCCCATATTTGAAAGTCACAAAATGGCCAACAAAAGGTTAACCAGAACTAAAAAGCCTGCTCCAGCATCTAGACACAAAATGGTGGACAAGTGATTAAAACTGAATTAAACGCCTGCTCCAGCATTTAAGTGAAACAACGATGCCTTTGAGAAGGGGTTACTCCAAGGCAAAAGGGGGGCTCTGCACAAACAGCAATCAGAGACAGCTCAGTAAGGGGATGTCCATGGGCAGACAGTTTGAAAATTTGGAATAAACATTGAAGAAGAAGAAGAAGAAGAAGATAAAACTTCTGTAATGACAAACAAAGGTGAACTAATGGGATTATGACTTATAAAAAAAATTGAAGAATCAAACTATGACAAGTGATTGATTCCAGTCTCATTAATGAAAGGATGTTGTAGGTTTAAATCTCATTACAGGAAACAGCCAAACGGTATAGCCTAACTCATTATGCAGCTGTGAAAACAGCAGTTAAAGTTATTTTGTAGCAATCTGTTGTTTCTTTGAAGTTATTCACAATATTAAGGAATAGGTTTTTGTAAAAGATTCTTCAGATCATCACAGATTCAACGTTGTTATAGGTACACATAACTAACCAAAATATAATAAAAGCATTAGTGGAAAATATTCATACATGTATGTGAAAGTTATTTAGACCTGGGGAATCTTTTTCCTTACCATTAAAGGGATGCCTGGCATATCCTGTAAGAAACAATTTGCTTGCAACTCATTAGCTAAAGAGTGCTAACAGCGAAAGTATCTATAAAACTTTACATATAACTAACTTTATGACAGAAATTAATATTACAAATCTTTTGGCAGTTCGTTAGTTAGTCTTTTGTATTTTATTACATATAATTATGTCAGTGGGAAAATATGAATAACAGAATTTGATAGAGCTAGCACATGGAATACAATGAACCACAGAATTCAAGCAGTCATTTCAGATAAGTAAGTCTGCACCTTTTCTGAAGGTTCATGTCCAGTAACTTTGAAATGCAAATGAATAAATACATAGAAAGATCCCAAGGCCTGGCGATCTTAATGTCTGTTAAATACCATGAGATCATGGGAACCTGGGACTGTACGTAGGAGCCCTAACATCATTGATGAGGTGTTTCACAGGATTGGATGTATAGAATAAAGGGAATGATACAGTGAGCAATTTGAATCTGATTATTGTAACACAAAATGAATAAAAATGCTGTATCTCACTGTGAAAAATCAGAATGTCACTGATCACCTTTCCGATCTGAGCTGAAGATTAAGGGAACAATTGTGTTTTCAAATTGAGGACAATCACCTTTCCGATCTGAGCTGAAGATTATGGGAACAATTGTGTTTTCAAATTGAGGACAGATTTGGGGAGATCTTTGACCCTCTCCGTGCATGAACTGGTGATTCCTTGAACAAGAATAAAGACTGCAAGGTGCCTGAATCTTGCCTGCCTACTGAGGCTTTGTCATTGGTTGGGGGATTTCACTCTGATAATATTATACTATGTTTACTCGCCTGCTCTCTTTTGCAACAATGTCATTCATAATGATCTTGTTGCAAACAACGATGCACCAGCCTGGCCCTTTTGCTCTTTTTCTCTAAACATAACCTAATTCTAGACCTCAAATATTTTCATGCAAACCTCCTATACTTGAGTTGGCCGCAATCCATCAGTCACCTGGAATAGTTCTGAGAGTGGCAGGTTACCCTCCATATTCTGGAGTTCTGAAGCTATTCCTTTGGCTGTGACTGCATATGTCCTGTAACCTGCTGTTTAGGTTGGTACTCCCTGTTGTCTGTTCTCGAGGTTCATTTCTTCACCTTCTGCTGCATTCACAAACTGTCGATGAGTCTTGAAAATATTACTTTTTCTCCTTTTCTTTGACCATGAGATTCAATTCAGTTGCAGCATTCAACACCTGTTCATTTACTGTTCCATTTTGTTTTGTTTTTCTTAATTATTTCATGGGATGTGGGCATTGCTAGCAAAGCTAGCAGTTGATTCCTGTCCCTAATATCCTTGAAATGAAATGGCTTGCTCAGCCATTTTAGAGAGAAGCTAATAGTCACCCATAATACTGTGGATCTGGAGTCACAATTAGACCAGACCAGCTCAGAACTAATTTCCTCCTCTGAAGGATTTCTTTCCTGCTGCCAGCAGTGCTGCCAACATGTTTTGTCATATATGGCATCTAATCCGACTTAGTGTCCCAACATAATGCTTCCTGAATCCATAGTACTCTTTGTAAGAACTCTTTATTTACTATTTTGTTTATATACTCATTCTCTCAAATCCCCGTCTGAACTTTTGCTCACTTGCAATTTTCTCTAAGTTATTTTGTGACACATGACATCAACATCTTTCCACATTCTATGATGTCTCATTAATCTACAGTCTTCTTTCTTCAGATATATATTACTGTTGAAGATTTTAGAAATTAAATTATTGTTTGATTTGTCTCCTTTCTCTTGCTTTGATTTAAATTCATCGTCTTTTCCTGGTTTAAATCCAAAGTTCAAAGATTTGCAGTTAGCTGGTTTGGCCTTGTCAAACTACAATATTGGGGATGTGGGTCTGGTTGGGCTGGTCTTCAGAGGGGTGTTGACTCTACAATTCAAAGCCTTGTGTGCCCAGGAAGGAGTCATCAATCTATTTGGTTGTAGAAACAAGTAGTTACTTACCCTGTTTCAACAGTAACCAGATCACCTGTGAAGGGCAGTTTCTCCACCTCCTGATGCTGCCTGGCTTGCTGTGTTCTTCCAGCCCCTTGGTTGCCTACCCAGTATGATGTATCAGGCTGCTAAGCTTTTGTTCAAAAGCCTACAAAAAACTGATGACACCAGAACGAAGGACTCGATACCCAACATGAGCAAGACGAATGTAGTGTACAAAATACCATGCAAGGACTGCACTAAACACTATATAGGACAAACAGGAAGACAGCTAACAATCCGCATACATGAACATCAACTAGCCACGAAACGACACGACCAGCTATCCTTAATAGCCA
>NC_057716.1:78922055-78963832 GCF_004010195.1 Chiloscyllium plagiosum | reverse complement strand
CCCCAGCCTGTTCAGCCTCTCCCTATAGCTCAAATCCTCCAACCCTGGCAACATCCTTGTAAAGCTTTTCTGAACCCTTTCAAATTTCACAACATCTTTCCGATAGGAAGGAGACCAGAATTGCATGCAATATTCCAACAGTGGCCTAACCAATGTCCTGTACAGCCGCAACATGACCAACAAAGGAAAGCATACCAAACGCCTTCTTCACTCTCCTATCTACCTGTGACTCCACTTTCAAGGAGCTATGAACCTGCACTCCAAGGTCTCTTTGTTCAGCAACACTCCCTAGGATCTTACCATTCGTGTATAAGTCCTGCTAAGATTTGCTTTCCCAAAATGCAGCACCTCGCATTTATCTGAATTAAACTCCATCTGCCACTCCTCAGCCCCTTGGCCTATCTGGTCCAGATCCTGTTGTAATATGAGGTAACCCTCTTCGCTGTCCACTACACCTCCAATTTTGGTGTCATCTGCAAACTTACTAACTGTACCTCTTATGCTTGCAAATCAGGTGAATTGACCATGCTAAATTGTCCATAGTGTTAGGTGCATTAGTCAGAGGGAAATATAGGATAGGAGAATGGGTCTGGGTGCGTTACTGTTCAGAAGGTTGGTGTGGACTTGTTGGGCCAAAGGGCCTGTTTCCGTAATGTAGGGAATCTAAACTAATCAAAAGCCCACGCGAGGAGTCAGTGAGGCTTTGAGGTCCGGGGCACAGACTCAGTGAACGGGACTATCATTTGAGTACTTGTTAAAGATACTTTTTGTTTTTATTCTGGACTTTGAGCAATTTGAGTGCTTTTTAGAAATTCATATTCCTACGCTAGACTATTTTTGTTGTTCTTTCAATTCTGTAACAAGCACTTAAGAACCTGTACCGAGGTATCCTATACTTAAGACGGTGCCAAAGCGGTGACATTACAAACATTTGAGTGCACGTGACAATAAAGGAGACAATAAAGGATATTCTATTTGTGGACTGGTTGGCAAAGGAGTGGTGGGCAGGGATAGGAGTTTGGGGGAGTACAGGGTTGGTGTCTTCTGCTCAGTCACCCTGATTCCCAGTCACCAAACCTGCCAATGGTTAGAGCAGTCCCTTGAAGAGGAAGACTCATGTTCCATTTAACAATAACTTTGGTTTCAGTTCTTGGACTATCTTTCACAGGCTGTTACTTGATCTTTCCTCTGTGATTTTGTGATGTTGCCTGAGATGTTTTATTATGTTAAAGGCAGTATTGATGACTGAATTCTCATTGTTGTCATGCACCAGTCTGTGCTGATGACAGAAATATACAGATGTTATTCAAATGCACATGCATAAGTTAACTCCTATCGTCATTTATTCCTTATGTTGGGTGAGAATTCACTTTTTCCCTCAGGGTTAAATGGACAAATTATGCAGTGTAAAATGATATTTTGTTTTCGACTGGATCGATATTATATGTTGTGAGAGCTGACATCTTGAAGCGTTCAAGCTTCAGGGTGTTTTTGTGTGGTAACTACTGGCCTGAGACTGGTTGCTGCACAATCTGTTCCTCCATTTTACTGATTGGCTCCCAGTTGAATTCTAACAGCCAAGAGAAAGTGTCTGCTTTCATATACATAGCTTCCAGTAATAATGTTTATACAGTGCAAGTGGAAGCACCTACTTTTTCACTGCATTTAAAGCAACTTTTTGTAAATTTTTAAAGTTCATAAATGACTCAAAGGATCTCTGAGCACCTCTTAACCTTGATTTGACAGCAGATTGAGTTTGTACTTCTTCCACTGTCAAGCCCAGTTTGTGTAAAACTTTCTTGTACAGTTTTGCTGACACCCATTGTTTCTAGAAATTAAATGTGCAAAAGTATGGTTCATAAAAGATTCAAAATCTGCATCAGAGTGTATAACTTGTATGTGCAGAGTCACTAATAAATAAGAGAGAAAGCTTTGTGTCTACTGCTATTATCTGACTCAAAACGTCACATGCCTTTATAGTTGGAAGGCAATCTCAGAAAAGCAGAAATGCCAATTTATTTCCTTCGAACACACAGCATGAAATTTGCAAGCAAATTACTAAGCAAATTGACATCAGGAATTTAAAAACAGCTACAATTGTCAACAAAGTACTTCTTTAAAAGAAAATCCACAACATGTGGACATTACTGGTAAGGTCAGCATTCTTTACCTGCCCCTTGAGTTAGAGATCTTAAAGGAATAAAGACATCTGGCAAATGACACAAAAGTTAACGACAGCAGATAAAGGAAATTTGCAATAGATACAGAAAATGCTGGAAAACCTCAGCAGCATGAGTAACATTTGTGATGATAGAAACAAAATAGAAGGGTTAGTCACAACCTTTTGCCTGACCACTAACTGAAGTGCTGTGAAAACCCTCCACTGTATCCTTTCCAGACACAACTTGATTCACATCATCTAGGTACTTAGATGGTTTGGTGACAGAGTCCTCAGCATTGCTGTTGCTGAGAGCTGCCAACAAATCACAGGTATTTTTCCTGTGCAGACCATGTCTCAGAGAGCACAGCAATTCAGGCAGCATCCGAGGACAGGCAAAATCGACGTTTCGGGCAAAAGCCCTTCATCAGGAATATGATGAAGGGCTTTTGCCCGAAACGTCGATTTTGCCTGTCGGATGCTGCCTGAATTGCTGTGCTCTTCCAGCACCACTGATCCAGAATCTGGTTTCCAGCATCTGCAGTCATTGTTTTTACCTCATGTCTCAGAGAGCCATGTTACCTGACCTGCTGAGTATTTCCAGCAGTTTCTGTTTTATTTTAATCAAGCATGAGAATGCTGCTCCTTGCATCAGATAAACAGTTGATAAATGTCCACAAAACACCATTGTTGTATTCAATACAGCAGTTAGTTTTGGAACAAGTATTGAATCTGTTTGAAACCGTCCTGGTCTGTTTACTCTCCGTAGCTGCCCTGCTGAGTTGAATTGAATTGAATTCAATTGAATTTATTGTCACTTGTACCGAGGCACAGTGAAAAGCTTTGTCTTGCGAGCAATACAGGCAGATCACAGAGTTAAGTAGCACAGACAAGTAAATAATAGGTAAACAGCAGCAAAAGAAAAAAAACACAGGCACAGGCAAATGTTAAGAGTTTCTGAGTCCATTCAGTATCTAACAATGGTAGAGTAGAAACTGTTTCAAAACCGGCTGGTGTGTGTGTGTGTTCAGGCTTCTGTACCTTCTTCCCGATGGTAGAGGTTGTAGAAAAGCATTGCCAGGGTGGGATGGATCTTTGAGAATGCTGGCGGCCTTTCCTTGACAGCGGGCCTGGTAGATGGATTCTATAGATGGGAGGTTGGCCTTTGTGATTGTCCGGGCCGAATTCACCACTCCCTGTAACCGTCCCGAATATTGAATGGTAGAGTTGCCATATCAGGTAGTGATACACCTAGACAGAATGCTCTCGATGGCGTGCCTATAAACATTAGCAAGAGTTAGTAGTTAGGGAAGGGAAAAACAACACTTTCTCTGTGATTTAACTGCTACGAGAATAAAATACATTAAAATATTGTCAAGAATAGCTTGAGGTCAACCAGCAAACTAAGCAAACATTAGTATTGAATAGTATCTTAAAATCAAGAGAGGAATATTGGTCAATAGACTGATGTCCTGTGAGAAGAAAACAAATGCTAAATCAATTTAAAGTCATGCTTCATCTAATATATCAATGTGCATAAAGGCAGTGCTAGAAGCAAAATAACTTTACTCAGTGAACAGTTATAATCTTGAAGTCATCAGGGGTCTGTACAGATCAAATAGGGAGACATTGTTCTCATTAGTGGAAGAGCCCACAGCCAGAGAACACTGACTGAAGGTGAACAGTGTGAAAAGCAAAGGCAGCATGAGGAAGCACTTTTTTTTAATGAAACAAGTGGTTGGGATTTCAATGCACTGCCTGATTGTGTGGGTGCCCAGGTTCAATCACATATTTAAAAGGAGATTTGGATAATTAACTAAAGATAGATAAATTGCAATGTGAAAGGAGAGAGAATGTGATTGCTAAGTATCTCTTCAGAAATCTGGTCAGGACTTAATGTGCCAAAGGATTCCTACTGTGCTGTAACCATTCACTGACTGTTTAATGCATTGTTTGAATGGTTGGAAAAACAGATTTAGTCAGAAATCTCCAAATGGGATTTGATTACAAGTCTAAGAAATAAAATCTGCAACTTCTTGAGAGACAATATCCCATGAACTATGAGAAAAAGAAAAGCCCTTACACCCTTGGAGGCTGGTTTTACCTTCCACTTAGATTGTGGTGTGTAATTACATTTGGAATTCTTCTCTTCATGATGTAATGTAAGTAGTGTTGGGCAAGGTGGAAATATAGAGTGAGAAGGAATAAAATCTGATTCTTGATAAATCTGAGAAAACTTTGTCCAATTTTCCCCTTGACTGGAAACTTTGGATTCTTGCCATTGTTCAGAGAATGTTCCCATTGTCTGTTCATGTTTTGTTGAGTTGCCTTCATGCTGCTTGGTCTGCCATGGCTGAGGGTGACTTTTCCTGAGCAATCTTACATCCATCATGTCTGTAAATATGCAGCCAGGCTGTTGGACACTTTTCTTGGGGAATCAAACAGCTAGAGAGGTGGAGGTGCTGGGAACGTCTGGATTTGATGTTTACAGCACTCTATTTAAAGTTGAGTTGCAAACCACTTCAGAATGTGCAAGGTAGGAACGAATTATTAACTGTGATGCTGGAGCTTTGGTACTCAGGATATGAGCCAGAGAAAAGGAAATCTTGACATTGGCTTTGAGGACAGGAAACAGGGAAAGCTAGTGGGCAGGGTGGCAGAGAAGTGGTACAGTCCATTTTCTAGCTGTCCATTACTTCTGGCCATGCAACTGGACAAAGCTAGCTTGGACACAGATTGCAGCCAATGTCTGTGTTAAAGTCAGTAAGAGTGTGATTAAGTAAGCAATGCCAAGAAAACAGAGGTTGGCAGTGCCAAATAAAGTGAGGGAGTGCTAAGAAAAAAGCTAAAGGTTATTAGATGCACTTCCTGCAAAGCAACATGGCTGAAGCATGCAAGTTGTATGTGTATCTGAAGTGGTAACTGAGTTAAGGAGGCTGTGGAGCATGCAGTGATGTCATTGTGAAGAAACAATTGCATGACACGCATTTGACAAGCTGCAGCCACCAAATACCACTTGGATTTACAGGTCAGGAATTTGTGCTCTTGGTGGAGGAGAGGAAGGTGAGAAATGGCACATGAATAAATGGAGTTGTGGTATTAATAAGATGAAAATATGTAAAAAGGAGGAAGTTGTATTAAATGGTGAGATTCTAAAGCTGCTGACTGAGGGTAAAGCGAAAATGTTTTCACAATGTTGAGAATCAGATGTTATTTCATAATTCCCCAACCCTGAGGCATGGGTGAGATTAGGTAGTTCTTCAAGCTTCTAACCAGATATCTATCAAAGAGTTGAGCAATGAAATCTCTCATAACAGACAGCAGATTGAGCGGAAGCCTGAGGAATCTCTGTTTAACTCTGATTTTCAGTATTTCAGAATCACAGACTTTTAAGTCTTCCCCAAATGCTTCAGTAACCTCCAGGATTGCATTGCACTTCAAAGAGACAGCACTTAGTGTAGTTTTTATAAGCAGATCAATGTACCATGAGAGAATGGACATTATACACTCCCAAGTTTGAACAACAGAGCAGTCTCCGGAAAAGCTGATATATATCGAATTAATTTTTTTTCCCCCTAATTCCGTATCATCATTTACAAGGAAGTTTAAGTGCAGAATGACGTGTGCAGATCAGGCCCAAGTATATTTATGCCAATTGACTTTTGCTTTAACGTTATCCACATTAACAGTATATTAATCTTCAAAAATCCTCAGTCACAGTTCAAGGATGCCTGACATTTGAGGCTATCAACAATTGGGGAGTCAGTTGTTTGTGAGAGATGATCACTGTTTGGCTAATACAATTTCTTCCCTCCTTCATATTGCTGAAATGCTGCAAGTATGTTATATGGTTGGTGTGAGCTACCACGTTTGACACCAAAAATTATCATAGACTAGACATTTTAACAGTGCGAGTGAATATCTACAAGTGAAAGATTGTTTACAATGATGTGTCACCCATGCCACATATATACCCTTAGTAAGTGTTCTTCTTAGAGTCACAGAATCATAAAGTTTTTCATAGAATTCCTACAGTGTGGAAACAGGCCATTTGGCCCAACAAGTCTACACCGACCCTCCGAACAGACCCATTCCCCTACCGTATTACTCTACATTTACCCCTGATTAATGCAACTAACCTACACATCCCTGAACATTATGAGCAATTTAGCATGGCAAATTCACCTAATCTTTGGACTGTGTGAGGAAACCAGAGGAAACCAACACAGACATGAGGAGAATGTGCAAACACCACACAGACAGTGACCCGAGGCTGGAAACGAACCTGGGTCCCTGGCGCTGTACGGCAGCAGTGCTAACCACTGAGCCACCGTACTGCCACAAAAATTCTGTGTTTTACAACACAGAATGAGACCCTCCAGCCCATCGAATCCACCTACCTATTCTAATCCCATTTTCCAGCACATGGCTCATAACTTTCTTGCTATGGTGCTTTGTGTGATCATTGCAATACTTCCAAAAATGATGTGATGGTTCATGCTTCTACCACCCTTTCAGGCAGGGAGTCCAGATACCCACAAATATCTGGGTGAAAAAAAATCCTTAAATCCCCTCCAAACCACCTGCTGTATGAAAAAGATGTCCCTCAGGTCTATTTTAATACTCCTAGCTGATCTAGTCTCACTTCCTAATTGAAATGCTCCAGCTCAGGGAACATTATGGTAAGTCTCCATTACACCTTCTCTGATGGATTCACATCTGTCCTATAATGTAGCAACTAGAACTGCACATAGTCCTCCTTAGCATCCCACACCAGCCTGGAATATACCTTATCTGGGCCTGGAGACTTATCCACTCTTAATCCAGCTATCAGTTGTAACTTGTTGAAGTGTATCACCGTTCATTTCCCTGATTTCTTTGTCAACATTGTTCTTCTCCACTGTTCATTTAAAATCCCATTAAAGACTCACTGCTCTATAGAATTTCCTATGAGTAGCTTCTCCAAATCTACTTTGGTCAGAGGTGTCTTATCATATTTAAATCAGCCTCACCTCAATTCAAAACCTTTACTTCTGATCGATCTGTGTCCTTTTCCATGACAGTCTTAAAATCTTACTGAGTTACGGTTACAATGACAGAAATGTTCTCCAACTGACACTTTAATGACTGTCGGACTTTGTTCCCTAAAGTTAGATCTCGCACTGCCTGATTTCTTGTGACTCTCTACATCCTTTCCTTGGTGTGCTACTACCTCTGTGTGTAATTTTAACTTCCACTGTTGTGGTTTATGGTTGGCCCTTAATGTATTTGGATCTAAAGAGCCCAGGCTCCTGAGAGTCTCCTGCCCTGATGGAGGTTCACCATTCCCTGCTTGAATAGCTACCAGTTTTGAGATTATGTGCAAGAGATGGCCTGGTGCTACACTTCCTCTCCAAGAGGAAGGGACACCTGGAGAAAGGTTGACATTCTTTATTCCCTTTTCACTTTGCCAATGGTGCGAGCAACTCTGGCTGAAGTGATGGAGGTACAGGCCAACACCCACATCCAACAGAGACAAAGTGTGCTGAGCTTGGCTCTCCATAGCAGTCACCAGTGTGTCCTTGGAAATAGCCAGGTGCATCCATACCAGAGCCAGAACAGTATTTGTGGAATCCTACGTTCTTTGATGCAGAATGTTTCTGACAAACCTGCCAGATGCTCCTCTGCCTTTTGATGAAGATTAATGGCTGAGATCAGGGACTTTCCAAGGTGGAAATCTCTGATCTGGCAGAGGGGGCTGTTGCAAACCTTGATGATGCAAATCGTGATGGTTGAGTGGCGTCCTCTTGAGAGGTGGTTCTGGAGCTGAGGTTTCTGACTCTGGCCTCTTTTCAGAGATGCACTGGTATTGCCAATTTCTGCATGAGACAAGGAGAGGAATTAATTGTTCAAGAGGGATAAATGCTTCTGCAGATTAATAATGAATTAGTACTGCTGGTAGCGCAAGAGCTGAGCAATGTAGCGCAAGGAAGCTTACTGTGTTGTCAAGATCTCTACAACACTACGTGAGTAATTTTCTCTGGTCAGCTCCATTGTTTTCTCCTTGAGGATAGTGGCCTGACTTCTATCACCCACCAACACCGTCACTGGTCTTGAACCTCTCAGCTTGGTTGTGTGGCCAATCTCTCTCATTTTGTGATAAGAGTGGAGTCCAGAGCAATTAATGATGAATCACAAGCAAGACACATGGCGATGTGTTCCCAGTGAGTGAGAAGGAAGCACAAAGGACAAAGAAGGTCAGTTCTTTGCAAGGGTGAAGTGTCATTGAGTGGACAAAATGCATACAATCGTGAGAGTTGTAGTTGTGAGCCCTGGTGAGATAGATGTGCAGCAGAGTGAGAGGAAATAGTAGCTCCATGAGTATGAGTTAACAGAGAGAAGATAGTGGCCTTTATCTTGGTAGAAAACACAAAATCATTGACCTTCTTCCTGCACTGCTGGGTATTCCTTTTCACCCACCATCAAGCTTGGCTACAATCTACGTCCAGGCTAGGTGTGCCCATACTTGCATATCCTTCAGTGGTGGTCAGCTTTAAAAAGCAACTGCTTACCTCTCTAGTTCCCTAACCCCCAACACTAACACCATTTCCAAAGCAGGAAACAAATTTCCCTTTCCTTGAGGCATATCCTGATTGTAGGGATCAACCACCACAATGTGGCAAGTTGTTCCTGGCTTTTGGACTCTGGAGTGCTGTGCAATTGGGCTTGAATGCCAAAGATGTGAGAGCAAGCAATGGCAATTAATTGCACATCTCCAAACACATCATTATGCAAGAAAGATGGCCCAAAGCTTGCTGCATAATTAATAAAGTGAAGGGTTGAAAATTAAATGAGCAATGTCACTCCAAGTCATTCTGGGCCAGGTGCTATGCATCTTGCTTGACAAAACACTTCAAATGAAAATGGGAAAACTTTGCACTTAGTTTCACATATCCTCCTTTGGGCCTGATCAGTAATAACGTTAGTTAATATGAATCTATTAATGTCGGATCTAAAATTGCTGAATGACTCAGCATCAATTCTCATGTACAGAAGAGAATTTCTTTGCGCAGGGAGGGGTCCCTAACTTCACTCCTGATGGAAACAAAAACAAAGAACTGCTGGATGCTGGAAATCTGAAATGAAAACAGAATTTGCTGGAGAAATGAGGCTGACAGCTTCTGATGAAAGGTCACGAAACCTGAAATGCAAATTCTGTTTTGTTTTTGTGTGTGTGTCAACTCAGGAAGGATCTGTCTGACTGTGTTTCTCTCACTCTCTGCACAGTGGAATATCCAAAACTGGGAAGATAATAGCTATTCTCTCCCATCATTTGCTATATGTTATTATCTTCATTAAGTAAGAGAAAAACTGAAAATTTGCATGCCAATTGCCCTGTGTCAACTGTAAAGAACTGAAAGAACTTGGTAAGATGATGATTAAAATATTAACAGCACGCCAGACTCTGTAAGATGCTGAGTCAACCAAAGGAAGTTAAAAATCACACAACACCAGGTTATAGTCCAACAGGTTTAATTGCTGCTCCTTCATCAGGTGATGAAGGAACAGAGCTCCAAAAGCTAGTGCTTCCAATTAATCCTGTTGGACTATAACCTGGTGTTGTGTGATTTTTAACTTCGTACACCCCAGGCCAACACCAGCATCTCCAAATCATGACAACCAAATGAAAACATTCATGAAGATTAACTGATAAAGCATAACATTTTAAATGCTGAGGATGTTCTAGAATATGTAATTGTAATTATTTTCGAAAGTTAACTTTAAACTCATGGTGAGCAAGTCTGAGTTAGAAAAGCTGCATGTGAGGAGTAGTATGTTGTGAATCTCCCAATTACTTGCATAAAATTCCAATATACAATTTGGGAGATTCACAACATACTAAATAGTAAGTTGCAAGAGTAAGTTACTTTTAATTACTTAGGATGAATAACCTCATAACACAGATCAATGACAGGTCGGATTTTATAATCGCTCCAGTACTTTGAACAGATCTTTCTAAAAGGGCAGAAGGACAGGGTTATGGAATAATCAATGATAATCATACTACTCCATGGCACTCCAGTTGGCCTTGGTATACCTGATACCCTTTGTAGTGAGGGCCTTTCCCAAAACCAGTGAACTTGAATTAATTGGTTGGCTGCCTGTTTCTGGTCAACTCAGAGGTACCCTGCTCCCTTTCTTACTTTAATATGATCCCATATTAACAGAAAGACATCAGACCTCCCTCCGATCATGTACACTTTAGTTTTACAAGCCTTTCCTCATCCTCGACTGTCTCTTCCAGTCCACTAAAACAAAGCTCATCAGTTTAAAAACATCCCAGATATTTAGTTGTAATTGAAGATTTGAAATGCGGAATATCAGGAATAATCAATGTGCAGCAACTATCGTAGTCTTAGGACAGATGCAATTTTTCAGTACATTGATTCAATGAAGCAATTGACTCACTGAACAACTCTCCTCGAAGAATCTCATTTTTTTCCATTTAATAATGGACAGGTAATATAGATCATGCCTGACGACTCCTGAATGAAGTAATTGTTATTCACTAGTGAGTCTGAAAAGTTCATGAAATAAACCTGACATGGAAAACTACTGTTTGATAAATGTTTTCTTGGAAAATCTGCTTTTTCACAAGCTCTTTTAATAAATGTTAGGTTTCAGTATTTTGTTATTTATTCTTCAGATAAGGACACTGCTGGCAAGGTCAGTATTTGTTACCCATGCTGAATTACCCTTAAGAAGTTGTTGATGAACTGTCTTTCTGAACTGTTGCAGTCTATGTGGTCTAGTACATCCATTATACTGATATGACGGGTTCCCATGTCCTCTGTCTCAGGTAAAGTGACTTAGTTCTAAACCAGGATGGTGAGTGACTTGCAAAACTTGTAGGTGATAGGGTTCTTATGTGTGCACTGATCTTGTACTTCCAATTGGTGGACATCACTAATTTGGAAGACACAGTGAGGTGGTGATGAGTTGCTACAGTGCATCTCGTGGATGGTACACATCACTGTCACTGTATGCTATTGGTGGAGGAACTAAATGATCAATTTGGTGTTGATGCGCTACCAATCAAGTGGACTGCTTTGTCTTAGGTAGTGCTGAAGTTTGTTGGAGCTGCTCTCATCCAGGTAGGAGGAGAACATTTAATCACTATTCTGAGAGTAACAGACAGCACTCCAATCAGAATGAATTCTTTCTTGAAGCACCAGTAAGACAGCTGTCTAGAAAATGTTTGCTTCATGGTCAAGGCTACATAACTATAGCAGATCACAAAGACATTATATATAATTACATTTCAATCCAAGCATGCTCCTTCTTACAATAGAAAAATGCCTTTTCATGCACATTTAAGTTACTCAAAAAAAAGACACTTCTGTTCACATGCATTAAAAGCTTGTTATTGTCTGTATATGCATTGCATTCAAAATCTTACTATCATGCTGATCTCTGAATGATATGTGTGCATTTTTTTAACTGGCTGTTCATTTAGATGACATTCCTTCACCAGGTAGTGTCACTCCCATGTCATTTATTATTGCCATCGTATTTGTTGTCCCATTCACATCGTTGAGTTGCTATGGACCTCTGGACCTGCTGGTTGATCTATGATCTGTGCAGGTGATGAGTTTGTATCAACTAAATCAGTTGCTTGCAGTTGAGGAGCAGCTGGTCCAGTTGTGTGCATGTGGGTGTGGCTGTGATGATCTACCGAGCTATGGACTTTTATTTTGTGATCAAAGTGACATGTAACATGTTTACCCAGATCACAAGCTGCCACTTGGGTTTTTTTTGAGAGTGTTAAAGCCTTGAATCCTGTCTGTTTCTCCAGCATTCAACTCTGGCAATTGTGTAGCTGATGTCAAAGTGAAAGTTGGCTTTTTGTCATTTTACTTTGATTTTTGTCACCCACATCTGTTCTTACATTTGGCTCCAGCAGCTTTTTGCTTTTGGAAAAGTAGTTAGGCAAAGAGTGGTATCAGTAGCTGCAGTGAACTGCAGTACTTCTCATGCCTTCAGTACGTGAGTTTCTCCACTTGAGGATTGTCTTAAATACAACTATGCCAGATTTGCTCTATTTCTTTATGCTGCCTTTGGTGATTTTCACTGCTGCTTCAGCCTTTCCTTTAGGGAAAGGTATGGAAATGATGTATGCACTGGAATTTCTTCAAAGTTTATGAAACAACTGAATTCTACACTCGTGAACTGAGCACCATTGTTGCTCATAGAAATATTGGGATTGCTGCAATGGATGAATTTTTTTTAACCATTTGACAATCTCAGCAGCAGTCACTGAAGTCAACTGGCCCAGCATGGTCAGCATAGTAATCTATGATTCCAAGATAATCAGTTCTTGTGAGTGTGAAGAAGTCTACTCCCAGTTTCATTTATGGTCTGTCTGGAATGTCACATGTTATTGATGATTGTATAACTTTCTTAGCTTAATGTTCATTACAAGTCCTGTACTAGTTGATGTGACCCTTGATTTTGCTGCTCATGTTTGACCAGAAGACTATATCTCTTTCTATTCTCAGATTTGAATATGTTCCTTGTTGGCTTGTGTATATGCACATGAACATCTCCCCTCAGAATTCCATTGAGACAATAACTCATTTTACTTTGTAAAATGCGCTATTTGGATTGTCAATTCATCTCTGTATGTCTAATACTCACTCGGAGCAACAAATGAGTTTGTGATGTTTTCAGGCCATATTTTTATCACCTAACTATTGTAACACTTTCAGAATTGCATCTTGTTGGGTAGTTTTCCTGCTTTCAGCAATGTGTGTGTCTATTGTACTCAAAATATCTGCTCATTTGATAATTTGCAGAACACTGTTTCACTTTAAATCTGGACGATTTCACACTTGGTCATGGCATCCTCCATTTTCTTTTCACTGGGACTGTTGCCGCCGACATTATTTCTCCAATCCATATCTGTTTCCCTTGCTTGTGTATTACGTCAGATGTTATCTCTGCAGCTAGAGTAACATTCTGACGGTGGTTAGAAACACATTGTCGTGCCTTGAGGAAAATGCTTCAAAGTGTCTCATGGTCAGACTCAACTGCCAATTTCCTTCTTCAAAAGAGGCATGGATGAAAATATTCAAAAGCAAAGATGATTCTTCAAAGAACATTCTTTCTTCAATACTCTGGATGCAAATTTAAACAATTGATTTTGCTGCATTAAGGTTGTTCCAACCCCTAGGTTGAATTCATTACTAGTCTCAAATTTTTTTCAGCACTTGCATTGCTGTTACCATCGCTTGTTGCTTGACTTTAATGCCTCTTGTTCCATGCCCCAATAAGATCATATGACCATAAGAAATCAGAATAGGAGTTGGCTGTTGGGCCCTGAAGGCTGTTCAACTTCTCAACATGTACAAAGCTGGTCCAACATTCCTCACATCCACCTTTTATTCTGATGCTATGCCCTTTGGTACTAGACACGCCCATGAGAGGAAAACATCCTCTCAGCATTTGTCCTCTTAAGCCCTTAACCTTAAGAATCATATATCTTCCAATGGGTTCACCTCTCACATTTTCTACACTACAATTAGTCAAGTCACATTCTGTTTAGCCTTTGCTAATACAATCTGTCCATCCATGGGACCTTTATAGTGAACTGTCTCTAAACTGGCTGCAATGAAATATCTTTTCTTAAATAAGGGAACCATAACTGCTCACAATACTCCAGATGTGTTCTCACCAACATCTTGTACAGTTATGGCATGACCTCCCTATTCTAATATTCCAACTCTCTTGAAATAAGGAGAAAGTGAGGACTGCAGATGCTGGAGATCAGAGCTGAAAACGTGTTGCTGGAAAAGCGCAGCAGGCCAGGCAACATCCAAGGAGCAGGAGAATTGATGTTTCGGGCATGAGCCCTTCTTCAGGAATGAGGAAAGTGTGTCCAGCGGAGAGGTCAGGAAGAAGATTGCAGGTTAGGAAGGCGGTGCTGAGTTCGAGGGATTTGACTAAGACAAGTGGGGGGAGGGGAAATGAGGAAACTGGAGAAATCTGAGTTAATCCCTTGTGGTTGGAGGGTTCCTAAGCGGAAGATGAGGCGCTCTTCCTCCAACCGTGGTGTTGCTATGGTCTGGCGATGGAGGAGTCCAAGGAGCTGCATGTCCTTGGTGGAGTGGGAGGGGGAGTTGAAGTGTTGAGCCATGGGGTGGTTGGGTTGGTTGGTCCGGGTGTCCCAGAGGTGTTCACCTTGACCTCTTTCCACCTATCGCATTTCCAACGCCCCTCCCCCAAGTCCCTCCTCCCTACCTTTTATCTTAGCCGACTGGACACACTTTCCTCATTCCTGAAGAAGGGCTCATGCCCGAAACGTCGATTCTCCTGCTCCTTGGATGCTGCCTGACCTGCTGCGCTTTTCCAGCAACACATTTTCAGCTCTTGAAATAAGGGCCAACATTCCATTAGTCTTCCTGATTACATGCTGCACCTGTGTGCTAGCTTTCTGTATTTCAAGCACAGATAATCCCAAGTCCCTTTGTTGCAGACTTCTGCAGTTTTTTTTCTATTTAAATAATTTTCTGTTCTTTTGTTCTCCCTTCCAATGTGAACAACTTCACATTCTCCCATGTTATACTACGTTTGTCAACTTTTTTCCCACTCACTGAAACTATCAATATCTCTCTGTAAATTGTTTATATCTTTCTAATAACTTGGGTTTCCATGTATTTTTATGTCATCTGAAAATTTGGCTCAAATATATTTGCTTCCCTTCCTCTAAGTCGTGAATATAAATTGTAATCAGTTCTTGCACTGATCCTTGTGGAACCCCACTGGTTATAGATTTCTACCTGGAAATAAATCTCTTATACCCACTATCCATTAACCAATTCTCTATCAATGCCAATATACAACCTCCAAAGTCATGAGCTGTTACCTTATGACTTAACCTTTGTGAGATACCTTGTTGAATGCCTTCTACAAGTCCAGATACAACACAACTGCTGGTTTGCCTCTATAACTGTGATTGAAGCTTCCTCAAAAAACTCTAATAAATTCTTTAGACACAATTTCCCTTTCATAAAGCCATGCTGACTCTGTTTGATTAAATTAAGATTTTCTGAATGTGCTGCTATTACTTGCTGAATAAAAAAAATTCCAACTTGTTTTCCTTCCTTTTTTGTTGCATTGACACTATTCCAGTCCTTCAATACTTTCACTATGGGGTTCATTAGTTCAGTTGGTTGGATGGCTGGTTTACAGGGCAGAATGGTACCAACATCGTGGGCTCAATTCTCAGACCAGCTGAGATTACCATGAAAGGATCTCCTTCTCTCCTTCTCTCCTTGTTGTGGTGTGTTGGCTCTCAGGTTAAAATATAACCAGTTATCCTCTCTAATGAGAGAACAGCCATACAGTCAGGTAAGAGTATGGCAACTTTACCTTTTATAACTGCTGCATGCCTTTATCTGTGAATTAGTATAATATTTCACACTCTACCAACAAGTTGGTCAAAAACTTTGCCAAATAGTAGATAAATCCAACAAATCATTTTACTACTTTAAATCTGATGGTTGATGTAATGCTACTCCAGTTCTCTGCCTCTTTGGATCTGGCTGAAGGCTTTTTGTGATTAATCCATAGCATACAACTTGACATCGGGCTTCATTAATTAAAATACTTTGTCGATCAGTTCACGTTCTAGTACATTCTGTTTAGCAGTGACACGACATTTTGATAATGGTCTTCCACTGTTTCTCCACAGTCATAAACTAGCAGACCAGACCTCTGCTGGAAGATTACTAATTATGTTAGGTTGCTTGTCACAGTATTCCTCAGGAGTCATGGACATGCTAAGCCGTATGCTCAACTCTATGGATGCTCTTCAGAGTCACCAAAAGTATAGAAAATTGCATTTTTCATCTGACTTCCCTTGCTATCTTTCACAACTAGGATAATGATCATTTTTGCCTTATAAGTTGTGGCAAAATTCCATAATGGTTGGTGTAGTGTCATGAAGTCTTGAGAGATTTAGCCAGATCATTTGTGCTGATATATACTCTCAGATTTTCACATTGTTTAACTGCTATCATGCTGCTAATGTATTCTGTAGGGGTTGTCATTTTATTAATTTCTTCCTTCTTTTCGAACTGTTCTATATTATCTTTCAGGATGGCCATGTGGGCAATTGGAACCTTTTCAGCAGATACTAAATTGGTCTTTAGCTTTGGGATAATATTTTCCTGGAAGACAGCCTAATCCTGTAAACACCTTGTTGTATGTCTCTGGGATCTGTTCCATGGTCAAATATTTAGTGTGTTTTGACATGTTGCAAATCTCTTTTGCAAATTGAGGCTTACCAGTCTGACCTTTAGACTCACAGAAGCTAAGTAGCTTTTCGTTTACTGTCTATGACCTGGAGCACCAGTGTTATGTTCTTGTCAGTGCAATAGACAGTCAGAGTAATCTGTCTTCTTGACACAAGTATGGTGCCATCATGCTGTATTAACCTTACTTTGAAGGTCTCTATATTGGTTTGTCATATTAAGTCATGATGCTCTGGTGTGTATTTAACATTTTATGTTAACTTTATAGGCTCCTTCAGATGTCAACCATAACAAACCATGTGTAATCTGTCATTCACTGAAACAGCTTGTTGTATGGGGCGGAGTCATTGATCAGAACCTTCAGCTGATATCTTTCCCATGAATATCTGTCCTCTCCTTAGGTGTTTTCCTTTAGACATAAACTTGTGTGAAAATAATTCCATTTCTTGCAATGAGAACATTGTCTTTCCCATGCTGGACTTGCTTTCTCCTTTACCTGATGTCCTCTTTAAATTTGCATTCAGCTGTTTGATCATAGTTGTTTTGCCCTTTGGTTGGAATATCTGTCAACATAATGCAAGACCTGATCTGTTCTGCAATTAATATGCTCAAACTGTTGTTTCACAACATCACCACTTCTGCGTACATTAATTGCTTCCCTGATCAAGAGCTTCTCTTTCAATGCAGATGTTTTCAGTACAGGATTTCTTGTGCCTGATTCTCCTTTCTTTAATTAGTTTTTTTTCAGTTTAGCAAAATTCACAGAATTGTACAAACTGGGTCAAGGAGGTCACGTCAATCAGTGAGCTCTTTTATATCTCGTATTCTAATGTTGAACATGTATCATTATTACATTCACTTGACTCTGACTATCCATGCATCTCATAATTTCATAAATGAAGGTTGCCCCTTCGACGTTCAAGTTAAAACAAACCAAGTTTGTCCAATCTCTCCTTATAGGTAGTACTCTCAAAACTAGGCAACCTCCTAGTAAGCCATTTCCATACTCTCTCCGAAACCTTTACATCCTCCTTGTAATGTGATGACCAGAGCTGTACATGATATTCCAAAACTGGCCTAACAGCTATACAGCTGCAACATGACTTGCTATTTTGTTTGAAAACTCTATCCTCCAATTGATGAAGACAATGAATTTGTGGCACCTTTCGTTTAAACTGGACCTAACAGGAAAACCTCCAGACATATTTAATGATCTGTGTTCCAGCTGTGTACTGTTACTTTGCTGTCTTTTTGGTTGTTATTTTAGTTTATTTTGGTTGTTTTTATCAGCTTTCATAGCTCTGAACATTCCTGTGTCACACTGTAAATAGCTGTGCTTTCTCATACATTCAAACTCAGCTTTACTTGTGACACCATGTTCTGAGTACAACTGACTGAAGTCCAGTGAGATTGAATGCGTTATTGAAATATCAGTAATATGGCTGCCGGCTCCATGACTGAGACTGTGTGTGTGTGTGTGTATACTTATGGTGGAAATCAACTGATTAAGACAGATTAGGAAGGAGATTTTTGCATGATTGCATTTCAATCCAAAAGAATCACACTCCTGATTATGCTTTGGGAGAAAGGAGTTAAGTTAATTATCATAGATTTGCCAGTGTCTGATCTGCTCCTAGTGCCTTATTATATGTATGGCTAATTGAGTTCAGCTCATGGTAATTCCCAGAATGTTGAGAGAGGGATTCCGCAATGGTAACGATTTTGAACGTCAAAGAGCAATAGGCGATGCCTTTACTTCAGCGTTTGTGGTGTGAAAGTTACTTGCAATTTCAGTCCCAGCCTGATTGTCGACAATGCCATAGTCGACACATAAATGGACTGCCTTGGTATTAGTTACAAATTGTATTCAACATTTCGTAATTAATGTCAGTCATCATTAAACATCTGAACTTTTGACCTTCTGATTGAGAGAATGTCATTTATGGAGCAACAGAAAATGCTGGATCAAGGACATTATCCAGAGAAACTCCTGAAGCAACTGAGATGCCTGGCCTTCAGAAAAACATTGACCCTCCTTCATGTCAGTTAAGATGCCAACCTGTGTAGAGCTTTCTCCTGATTTCCAATCAATTCAATTTTGCACCCTTTGATGCCTCACACTGTCAAGTGCTGCCTTTATGTCAAGGATGATCACTCTCATCCCACGTCACATCCTGCATAGCATTAAATCTAGAGGCAAGATAACCTCAAAGAATATTTGAATCAGAGCCACAGCTAATATGAAGTTTGGATGTCTGAGACAAGTGGCAGAGCTTTGAGGAAGAGTGGAGAGGCTGACTTTAAGATATTGTGTGGGAGATAAACAGCACATCATGGATGTAGTGTGGTGCAATTAAGGAATCTGTTATTTTGCATTTCTTGGACATGTTTTGCATCCATCAAAGAATCTATAGAAGGATAAGTTATTGCACGTCAAAGCAAAGCATCTTGATACCAAAAAAAAAATTGAAGGGAGCTAAAGATTAAAATTTGAGGCCTTGTTGTGTGATAGATGCTGCAAGAATCACAAACAATTTTTGAAACAGGTGACACAAATCTGAAGCAAGAACAAAGTGCTAGAGAAACTCAACAGATCTGTCAGCATCTGTAGAGGGAGAAAAACAGATTTAATGTTTCAAGTCCAGTGAACCAGTTCTGATGAAGAGTCACTGGACTTAAAATATTAACGTTGTTTCTCTCTCTGCAGACACTCTCAGACCTATTGAGTTTCTCCAGCACCCATTTTTTGTCAGACTTCCAGTTCTTTATTTAAAGTCAAAAATTTGAATCTATTTTTCAGAGCAGTTGGTAAATACTTATAGACAACCCTGTCCTCCTTGTTCAGCATCTTCATCTGCTTCAAGAAAACGCAACCAAAGCTATTTATAGCACAGATCAATGTAATTTTTCCAATTATGCCTCTGTTGCTTCCTTGTTAAATGTATCTAAATCCGATTTCAGTGACTTCTGGTGCCCATCACGTCAGTACAGGGGAGCAGGTGACAATTACAGGAAAACTGCAAAATTGATGCAAGCAAATATTGAAGTTAAGCTGCACCATTCTCTTTCTACATTTTTAAATCAAATCATAATCTTGAATTATAGAAAGTTAATGATAACAGCTTGAGCTTAAATGTTGAATTGATCGCTGATCTAACTGAGTCGTATACCTGATAAACAGTACATGATGTACATTTGCAACAAAGTCTTGCGTTTCAAATCTCACAGCTGATTGAATGTATTCAAGTGTCAGTTCAAATACTGCAGCATGAAGCATAGCCAAAGTGTTGCTTCCCCCATAAAAGCTGTTTGAATACAGCAGCAATAATACAGCAACGGGTTACTGAGTGCATGAATTGTCAATGAATAAACTTGCAGGAGCCTGAAAATGTGCTAGAAATGTCTTTTGTAGCGTAATGATACCATTTGTGTCCACAATGATTATGGTGTGTTTCATTCTGCATGATATGTGTTTCTGCTTGGTTGATGTGAAGAATTGACAGAAAGTAATGTCTTACAGTCAGTAAATGCACATATAGAAGCCAGGGGTTCATAACAGAATATAAAAATACAATGATGTTATATCTGAACACCTCTAAGGGGAGCTTGTAGTGTGTGGGCAATTTGCAACCTCTGACATAGGAAACATGACCATGTAACTGCTTCATTAACAGCTTAGGATGTACAGCAAAGTGAACTAACATTACAGATTTAGAATCCCTACAGTGTGGAAATAGGCCCTTTGGTCCAACAAGTCTACACCGACTCTCCGAAAAGCAACCCACCCAGACCCATTCCCCTACATCTACCCCAGACTAATACGGGCAATTTAGCATGGCCAACTTACTTAACCTGCACATCTTTGGATTGTGGGAGGAAACGGGAGCCCTGGAGGAAACCCATGCAGACACAGGGAGAATGTGCAAACTGCGCAGATAGTCGCCTGAGGTAGGAAGTAACCCGGGTTCCTGGCGCTGTGAGGCAACAGTGCTAACCACTGAGCCATCATGCCACCCCCAGCAATTCTATGGTAAGTTTCCTCTTTTAAGCTAAGCATGTGAATCCTAACAGTTTGTTTGTGATAACACATTAGTTAATAAACAATAGCTTGGAAAATACAGTTGGCAGTATTTGCAAATGAGTGTTTAACTTATTTGTTTGGCATTCCACTCTCTGGCATTTTAACACAGGACTGAACCGACTTATTTCTGATGAATAAAGGAATATAATTTGCCCTGTAATTTCTTGGTTGTGATTTGTTCTGGTTTGTCATGGTTTAGAGCCAGCTGATTCAATAATGTTTCAACAATTAATCTTCTGAAAATTTTCTGATTCTGTTTTCTTCCTCAAATTTAGTCTGGAATTCAGCTCCTGTTTGAAAAAGTTTTGTAAATAATTGCAATTTTTCCCATGTTAAGAGTTCAGTTAATTTCTTTGTAATATGCATGTGTCATGTATGATTCAAGACTAAGGTTAACAAGTCTGTACAATTTCCTGGAAGTTTGATCATGTGGTTGATAATGTAAGTTTACTGAATTTCACACAAATGATTCATTCCTGCTCCATGAGGGTAATTGTTCTGATTTCCCTCCACAGAGGGGCATTTTCTTATCTGCCATTATCTATTGCAAGATGTCCAGACCTCCATCAATGCAATAGTAGTGTTTGCTGAGTGGAATGCCAAACAAATAAATTAAACACTCATTTGCAAATACTGCCAACTGTATTTTCCAAGCTATTGTTTATTAACTAATGTGTTATCACAAACAAACTGTTAGGATACAGCATGACCCCAACAGTTGCATTTATTTAATCTTATCTCTCCTCAGAGGAAACAATGGTGTAGGTTTGGAAGGTGCTGTCAAAAAAAAAATTGTTTTATTGCAATGTATCTTGTGGGTAGTGAACACTGCTCATGCTCTGTAGTGGTGGTGAAGAGAGTGAACAGTTGAAGGTAGAAGCTAAGGTACTCATCAAGCAAGCTGCTTTGTTCTGGAGGGACATCTTCATTGTTACTGAAGCTGCACCCATTCAGGCAAGTGGTAAATGCTCTTGACTTGTGCCTCATAGATGGTGGTGGGTTACTCACCACAGATTTCCTCGTCTCTGACTGGCTGTTGTGAGCACAGTTCTTATAATGGTTTGGCCAATTCAGTTTCTGGTCTACTGTTACCAACATTCTCTCTCAGCTGTGCATCTCCATGGTGCAAGGCCACTGCAATGTTACATACGGCAGTTGGCCTCAGCATGCCATCATTCCTGATGAAGGGGTACTTGGACACGGGGAGAATGTGCAAACTCCACACAGGGAGTCACCTGAGGAAGGAATTGAACCTGGGTCTCTGACGCTGTGAGGCAGCAGTGCTAACCACTATGCCACCGTGCCTCCTGTTTGTGTATTTTCAGAAGGAGGTAGAAGTGAGTTGTGTGGGGCTGGGGGACTGTCAGTTTGGAGGCAATTGGGGGTGGGTAGATCAGCAGATGAAATGAGGTCAGTTACCGCAGTAGATACAATAGCCTCATGTGCCATGGTGGGCTCATGATCAAGGGGAAGACAGGAGGAGGTATATGAGAGCTGGATGCTCAGCTTCTGCAGTGAAGAGATCTGTATGTCAGTCTACAAAAGCACCACCTTTATCGGCAAGCTTAATAACAAAGTCAGAGTTGAATCTGAGTGCATGGAGTGGAGTCAGTTCAGAGGGAGATAATTTGGATTGGGTGAGGGAGCAGAGGAATTGAGGCGACCAATGTCACGTCAAAAGTTCTGAATGAATAGGTTAAGTGCAGGTGCCAGGTCAGAGGAAGTGATCCAGGTGGAGGGAGAGTGTTGGAGCAAGGTGAAGGAGTCAGTGGGACGGGGAGAGGACGCTTATCCAAAGAAGTGGGCACAGAGGCAAAGACGATGGAAGAAGACTTTGACAACATGCCACGATCGAAGTTTATGTTTGATTGACTGGTTGTGGGATCCCGTAATGCATGCTGCATCCACTGTTTGGCATTCAAGGAGTCTTGTGTTGTAGCTTTACCATTTTGACACCTAATGCCTGGTGTTGTTTCTACACTGGCCATTGATTCATTTATCAAAAATGGTTACTGTTGCAGTAAGGCATAAGGCATACCGTTCTTATTACCTCTGAATGTCATAGGCCTCAGCATAGCCAATACAAACCTGCATTAATGACATTTACAAACATACAAACAAGGAAATATAGGCCACCGGGGCATTTTGAGCTTGCTCTGCTATTCAATAATATTACGGCTGATACTTCGGCCGTTCAAGCCTGAGCCGCTCCAATTCCACTGTCTAAACCTGTCGGTCAATTCCTAAGCATCTGTATCCCTCTGCTCCCCACCTATCATGCATCTGTCCAGATGCATCTTAAATGAATCTACCTTGCCTGTCTCTACCACCTCTGCTGGCAACGCGTTCCAGGCACCTACCACCCTCTGTGTAAAATACTTGTCATGTGTATCCCCCTTAAACTTTTCACCTCTCACCTTGAAAGCGTGACCTTTCGATATTGAATCCTTCACCCTGGGAAAAAGCTTGTCTCCATCCACCCTGTTTATACTCTTCATGATTTTGTCGACCTCAATCAGGTCCCCACTCAATTTCCTCTTTTCTAATGAAAATAAACCAAACCTATTCAATCTCTCTTCATAGCTCGTACCTTCCACACCAGGCAACATCCTCGTAAACCTTCTCTGCACCCTCTCCAAAGTGTCCACACCCTTTTGGTAATGTGGCAACCAGAACTGTACCCAAAATTCTAAATGCGGCTGAACCAATGTTGTGTACAATTTTAACATGACCTGTCAGCTCTTATACTCAATATCCCGTTAATGAAAGCAAGCATACCATATACCTTCTTGACCACTCTATCCAGCTGTGCAGCCATCTTCAGGGTACAAAGCACCTGAACCCCCAGATCTCTCTGCTCATCAACTTTTCCCAAGGCTCTTCTGTTTACTGTACAATTCGTTGTAGAATTAGACTTCCCAAAATGCATCACCTCACATTTGCCTGGATTGAACTCCATCTGCCACTTCTCGGCCCAACTCTCCAGTCTATCTATATTTTTCTGTATTCTTTGACAGTTCCCTATGCTTTCTGCTACTCCATCAATCTTCGTGTCATCTGCAAACTTGCTCATCATACCAACAGTGTCCTATTCCAGATCATTTATGTATATCACAAACAACAATGGCCCCAGCACTGATCCCTGTGGAACCACTGGTCACCTTTCTCCATTTCGAGAAACTCCCTTCAACTACTACTCTCTGTCTCCTGTTAGTCGACCAGTTCTTTATCCACTTAGCTAGAACACCCTGCACACCATGTGACTTCACTTTCTCCATTAGTTTACCATGGGGAACCTTATCAAATGCTTTACAAAAGTCCATGTATATCTTTTATCCCTTTGGGAATCACGAATCTATCTATCTCTGCCTTAAAAGTCGTGAATGATTCTCCATCAACTGCCTCTTGTGGAAGGGAGCTCCAAAGTCTCCCAACCCTTGAAGGAAAGCAAATCATTTTTATTTTAAATGGGTGCCCCTTTATTTTTATGATTTTTCCAGATTGACCAAAAGAGGAAACATTATTTCAACATATATCCGGTGAAATCCTCTTAGAATCTTACGTTTCATTTAAGTCATCTCTGACAAAGTCCTGAGGATACAGGCCTAACATGTTTACCCCTTTGTCATAATGAGCTGGCACACTTGCATGTCAACACTCTGCTTCCTCTCACTCATATAGTTGGCACTAGCTATTAACTCATCTTCTGATTTTCTCCTGACTGTAATAATGAATATTATCAAAAAATTGTTTTTAATTATGTTTTATTTAGGGAAACACAACATAGGCAAAGTGTTTCATGTATGTGTGAAAAATATCACTGATACTGTGCACCCTTACAAGCAAAGTTCAGATTTTGTTCAGCAAGAGAAGGAAGCAAACGTGTATTGATGTTTCATTGGATGTTAGTTCAAGGCCAAGTGGCGTCAGAGACAGACTGTAAACTATGACAGTGGCTGCATTGCACATGCTGTATTAGCATGCATGTGTCAATTAACAAAATAAGCCTTTTAAATCTGTGGTCTTGTTTGGAATATTAATAAACTACTCAGTCCACATGATTGCTGCTTCTTGTTTGCTCACCAAAGATAATCATATTCTGACAGTTGGCATTCTGAATGTTATCCTATGTTGGAGACAGTAATGTGCTGCTCTTGTTCTTGATGCATTTCCATGTTAAGGGACACACGAATCCTTGAAATTAAAACAAAAAGCACCTGATCATCTGCAGACAGCATGGCTGCAGATTGTTTGGTTGAATATTATCTTTGAAGGTGAATAAGGAACACTGGAGAGTGTTTCATTTAAAAAAAACACACACATCAGCAGCTTGAGCCACTGTTGGAAAATAATCCTCTCCACAGTCCTAAAATTAACTAGGGATTGCTTCAGGCGGGAGTTGGTAATGCAGATGCTGGAGGTTTGAGTCAAGATTAGAGTGGTGCTGAAAAAGCACTGCAAGTCAGGCAGTATCTGAGGAGCAGGAATATCGATGTTTTGGACAAAAGCCCTTCATCAGGAATTCTTCAGTTTTAGTACTATTGATAAGTGCTCGATTACAGTAGTTGTATTTGTTTCCTACTCAGCAATCATCTGTGGTCAGAACCACATTTGTCTTTTGTAAGAACTTGTTGAGGAGACTATAAGTTGAGTTGCACAACAATGAACTTTTATGATCTTAGAAAAGATTGTTCTGCAAAATTTCATGCATATACATGATGTATTTGTAACTGTAATGGTAGGATTGAACAAAAATCTCCATCATCTAAAATACTGGACCAAAACCCTGGACATGGCAAAAAAATTTAAAAGTAAAGTGACAGCTGGGCTGAGTTCGGGGAAAAATACACAGACACTAGAGATGGCTGTTGTGGTTCTGTTTGCCGAGCTAGGAATTTGTGTTGCAGACGTTTCGTCCCCTGTCTAGGTGACATCCCCAGTGCTTGGGAGCCTCCTGAGAAGCGCTTCTGTGTTGTTTCCTCTGGCATTTATAGTGGTTTGTCTCTGCCGCTTCCGGTTGTCAGTTCCAGCTGTCTGCTGCAGTGGCCGGTATATTGGGTCCAGGTCGATGTGTTTGTTGATAGAATCTGTGGATGAGTGCCATGCCTTTAGGAATTCCCTGGCTGTTCTCTGTTTGGCTTGTCCTATAATAGTAGTGTTGTTCCAGTCGAACTCATGTTGCTTGTCATCTGGGTGTGTGGCTACAAAGGATAGCTGGTCGTGTCGTTTCGTGGCTAGTTGGTGTTCATGGATGCGGATCGTTAGCTGTCTTCCTGTTTGTCCTATGTAGTGTTTTGTGCAGTCCTTGCGTGGGACTTTGTACACTACATTGGTTTTGCCCATGCTGGGTATCGGGTCCTTTGTCCTGGTGAATTGTTGTCTGAGAGTGGCTGTTGGTTTGTGTGCTGTTATGAGTCCTATTGGTTGCAGTAGTCTGGCTGTCAGTTCAGAAATGTTGTTGATGTATGGTAGTGTGGCTAGTCCTTTGGGTTGTGGCATGTCCTCATTCCATTGTCTTTCCCTTAGGCATCTGTTGATGAAATTGCGGGGGTATCCGTTTGTGGCGAATACATTGTAGAAGTGTTCTTCTTCCTCTTTTTGCAGTTCTGGTGTGCTGCAGTGTGTTGTGGCCCTTTTGAACAGTGTCTTGATGCAACTTCTTTTGTGTGTATTGGGGTGGTTGCTTTTGTAGTTCAGGACTTGGTCTGTGTGTGTGGCCACCTTTGTGGTGAATTCTCCGTTCGGTGTTCTCTGTACCATCAAGTCTAGGAATGGGAGTTGGTTGTCCTTTTCTTCCTCTCTAGTGAATCGGATTCCTGTGGCGTTGATGATCTGGTGTATGTTTTCTATTTCTGTGTTTTTAATGATTACAAAGGTGTCATCTACATATCTGACCCAGAGTTTGGGTTGAATTTGCGGTAAGACTGTTTGTTCTAATCCTTGCATTACTGCTTCCACTTTGAGTCCAGAGATGGGTGAGCCCATGGGTGTGCCATTGATTTTTCCATATATTTGGTTGTTGAATGTGAAGTGTGTTGTGAGGCACAGGTCCAGTAGTTTGAGTATGCAGTCTTTGTTGATAGGTTCCCCATCTTGTTGTCTGTTCTGCTATCCTTAGTAGCCACACACACAGAGTTCGACTGGGACAACACTACTATTATAGGACAAGCCAAACAGAGAACAGCCAGGGAATTCCTAGAGGCATGGCACTCATCTACAGATTCTAACAACAAACACATCGACCTGGACCCAATATACCGGCCACTGCAGCGGACAGCTGGAACTGACAACCGGAAGCAGCAGAGACAAACCAGTATAAATGCCGGAGGAAACAACACAGAAGCGCTTTACAGGAGGCTCCCAAGCACTGAGGATGTCACCTAGACAGGGGACGAAATGTCTGCAACACAAATTCCCAGCTCGACGAACAGAACCACAATAACGAACACCCGAGCTACAAATCTTCTCACAAACTTTGAACAAGAGATGGCTGTTTGGACCCTTGTTCAGCCTAAAATTCCAAATTCCACCTCCACTCTAAGAAAACAATCAACCAGACCTAACACTCCAGACTGTGACAAAAACAAAAAATGCTGGAAAGGCTCAGAAGGTCTGCATCTGCAAAGGGAAATCTGAGTTTATGTTTCGAGTACCGTGATCTTTCCTCAGAACTGATTCAACTGATTGTTTCTGATTTAAAGCATCCTGAGTTCTTTCGTGTTTCTTCTGGACTGCAACTAACTTTTACACCTTGAGGTATAGAACTGAGACAGTATGAACCTATAGAGATATCAGACATTCAACTTCAATCAGTATTCATTCACAGAGATATTGGGCGTTTAACTTCAATCAGAATCCGTTCACACATACTCTTAACTGTTGGGAATCCAATTGACTTCAAAGAGAGCACAGTTACACAATGAACAAGCACAGATTTGGCATGAAAATAAGAGGCCCATTATTAATATAATCGCAAGCCCTGATCTTACCTGAAGAAGCGATCCCCACAGCTATCTCCCGTAGAGGAATCCTGACAGCAATTCCGAAATCTACCGACACAGGTCTGTTTTCTACAAGGGGATCCAACAGCAACCGACCACAACCAGCAGTTGTCAGAACTGTCAGCCTAGATAAATCACTGACCCAACCAATATCATAAGGCCTCAGGCACATCCTGAGGTGAAACACAGCCCACCAAACCACCTAAAATTAAGGAAAACCAAGTATAGAGTCAAAGAGATGTACAGCATGGAAACACACACTTCAATCCAACTCATCCATGCTGACTTGTTATCCTAAATTAATCTTGTCCCATTTGCTAGCACTTGGCCCATCGCCATCTGAACCCATTCTATTCATATACCCAACCAGATGCCTTTTAAATGTTGGAATTCTACCAGCTTCCACCACTACCAATGGTAGCTTATTCCATAAACGCACCACCCTCTGTCTTATGTCCCTTTTAAACCTTTCCCCTCTCACATTAAATCTATGCCCTCCAGTCATGGACTCCCTCACCTAGGGAAAGGACCTTGTATTTTTACCCTATTCATGCCACTCATGATTTTATGAACCCCCATAATGTCAACCCTCAGTCTCCAACACTCCAGGGAAAATAGACTTCAAAGTCTATTTGGCCTCTCCCTCTAGCTCAAACCCTCCAACCCTGGCAACATCCCTGTAAATCTTTTCTGATCCGTTTCAAGTTTCACAACATCCTTCCGATAGGAGGGAGACCAGAATTACAAACAGTATTCCAATATTGGCTTAACCAGTGTCCTGTACAGCTGCTAACCTCCAAACGCATATACCCAATGCTCTGACCAATAAAGGAATGCATACCAAACGGCAACTTCACTATCTTATCTTCCTGCGATACCACTTTCCAGGAACTGCGTACCTGCACTCCAAGGTCTCTTTGTTCAACAACAACACCCAGAATCTTACCACTAAATGTATAAGTCCTGCTCCGATTTGCCTTTTCAAAATGCAGCACCTCACATTTATCTAAATTAAACTCCATCTGCCACTCCTCAGCCCATTGGTCCATCTGATCAAGATCCTATTTTACTCTCGGGTAACCTCCTTTGCTGTCTACTGCAGCACCAATTTTGGTGTCATCCTCAAACTTACTAACCATACCTCCAATGGTCACATCAAATCTTTTATATAAATGACAAAAAGCAGTGGACCCAGCACAGATCCTTGTTGCACACCACTGATCACAGGCCTCCAGTTTAAAAAGCAACTCCTCCACCACCACCCTCTGTCTTCTACCTTTGAGCCAGTTCTGAATTGAAATAGCTCCCTATATTCCATGTGATCTGACCTTGCTAACGAGTCTACCATGAGGAATCTTGTTGAAAGCCTTACTGAAGTCCACATAGATCATGCCCACTGCTCTGCCATCATCAATCTTCATCATTACCTCTTCAAAAAACTCAATCAAGTTAGTGAGATATGATTTCCCACACACAAAGCCATGTTGACTATTCCTAATCAGTTCTTGCCTTTCCAAACACGAATCCTGTCCCTCAGGATTCCCTCCAAAGACTTGCCCACTACTGATGTCAGGCTCACCAGTCTATATTTCACTGGCTTGTCATTACCACCTTTCTCAGACAGTGGCACCACATCAGCCAACCTCCAATCTTCCAGCATCTTGGCAGTGGCTGTCAAATATCTCAACAAGGGGCCCAGGAATGACCTTTCTAGCTTCCCACAGAATTCTGGGGTAGACCTGATCAAGGTCCTGGGGATTTATCCACTTTTATACATTTTAAGACATTCAGCACTTCCTTTGTTGTAATATGGATGTTTTTGAAGTTGTCACTATTTATTTCTGCACGTTATAAATCTTCTGTATCCTTTTCCACAGTAAACACTTTTGCAAAATACTCATTTAACATCTCCCCCATTTCCTGTGGTTCCACACATAGGTGTACTTTCAGATCTTTAAAGGGGCCCTGTTCTCTCCTGAGGTTCTTAATGTACTTATAAAATTTCTTTGGATTCTCCTTAGCCCGATTTGCCAAAGTTGTCTCATGACCTCCTTTTGCCCAAGTGATTTCCCTCTTAAGTATACTCCTACTGCTTTCATACTCTTCTAAAGATTCACTCGATCCTTGCTGTGTATACCTGACATGTGCCTCCTTCTTTTTTCTTGACCAAAGCCTCAATTTCTCTAGTCATCCAACCTTCTCTACACCTGCCAGCCTTGCTCTTGACACTAACAGGAATACACTGTCTCTGGACTCAGTTTATCTCATTTTTGAAGGATTCCCATTTTACAGCCATCCCTTTACCCCCAATTAATGTTTGAAAGTTCTTGCCTAATACAGGTACACAATTCTTTATCCGAAATGCTCGGTACCAGCTGGTTTTCAGAATTCAGAATTTTTCGAATATCGGAATAAGTGACAGTTCCAGTGATTTGAAAAAAAAAATTCTTAGCAGACAGCAGACTCACTGTGAGTACTAGGAGCCCTGAGACAGTATTTAGGCCTGCCAGTGCTGGGTCATGTCCCCCCATGTCACATCTGTGTGGCATGCATCGAGTGGGTGTGGAGTTGGTTTGACTGTTTGCACGCCAAACAATGAGATAATGTTAATTATCTCTTGTAAATGAGATAAAAACTTATCAAAAAAAAAACTTTGGAGTTTGGAGCTTTTTGGATTTTGGGATTTTGGATGAAGGGTTGTCTGCCTATACCGTCAAAATTGGCCTTCCTTCAATTTAGAACTTCAAATTTTAGATCTGGTCTATCCTTTTCCATCACTATTTCAAAACTAATAGAATTATGGTTGCTGGACCCAAAGTGCTCCCCCACTGACACCTCAGTCACCTGCCCTGCCTTATTTCCCAAGAGTAGGTCAAGTTTTGCACCTTCTCTCGTAGGTACATCCACATACTGAATCAGAAAATATCTTGTACACACTGAACAAATTCCTCTTCATCCAAGCCCTTCGCACTACAGCAGTCTGAGTTTTCCTCAAGAACTGTATTGGACTGAGCTCTCCTCACAATTTTGTTTTTCAATTTCTCTCTGACTACTGGCGTGGGGGGGGGAAGGGAGTGATGGTGGGGGGGGGGTCTGGGTCTGGATCTGTCGTACAATCCCAGTAAGGTGACCATCCCATTTTTATTTCTCAGGTCCACCCAAATAACGTCCATTGACATATTCCCAGAAATAACCCTCCTAAATACAGATGCAATATTATCCCTAATCAAAAATAGCAACTCCCCTCTTGTTTGCCTCCCTTTCTAAGGTATCCATAACACTGGAACACTAAGTTGCCAGTGCCCTCTATTCCTGAGCCACGTCTCTGTAATTGCTATGATATCTGAAGCCCATGTTCCCAACCATGCCCTGAGTTCAATCTGCCTTACCTATTCGGCCTCTTGCAATGAAATAAATGCAGTTCAATTTATCACTCCTACCTCATTCTCTGTTTTGTTCCCACCTGCCCTGACTGTTTGACTTGTTCCTTTTCCCAAATGTATTAGTCTCTGACTGATCTCTTTTCTCACTATCTCCCTGGGTCCTACCTCCCACCTTACTGGTTTAAATCGTCCCGAGCAACTCTAGCAAAAACTCACCCAATAAATCCAATACACGTTCTACTGCATCAGCAGACTCAACCCAGACTAAATTCCTGATGAAGGGTTTTTGCCCGAAACATCGGTTTTCCTGCTCCTTGGATGCTGCCTGACCTGCTGTGCTTCTCTAGCACCACTCTAATCTAGACTCTGATCTCCAGCATCAGCAGACTCAACCCAGGCTAAAGGCCTATAACGTCCAAAGTCTTCATCTTATGTACAATATACTGTACAATCTTACTGTACAATATACAGTAATGATCTAGATGAAGGTATTAAAAGTAATATTAGCAAATTTGCTGATGACACAAAGCTGGGTGGCAGAATGAAATGTAAAAAATCACACAACACCAGGTTATAGTCCAACAGGTTTAATTGGAAGCACTAGCTTTCGGAGCGCCGCTCCTTCATCAGGTAATAGTCCACTATCATCAGATGAAGGAGTGACACTCCAAAAGCTAGTGTGCTTCCAATTAAACCTGTTGGACTATAACCTGATGTTGTGCGATTTTTAACGTCGTATACTCCAATCCAACACTGGCATCTCCAAAGGATGAAATGTGAGGAGGGTGTTACGAGAATACAGGGTGATCTGGACAGGCTAGGTGAGTGGAGGATGCATGGCAGATGCTATTTAATGTGGATAAATGTGTGGTTATCCTCTTTTCTGGCTAGACCAGGAAGGCAGATTACTATCTAAATGGAGTCAAGTTAGGTAAAGGGGAAGTACAATGAGATCTAGGTGTTCTTGTGCATGAGTCAATGAAAGCAAGCATGCAGGTACAGCAGGCAGTGAAGAAAGCTAATGGTATGCTGGCCTTCATAACAAGAGGAATTGAGTATAGGAGCAAAGAAGTCCTTGTACAGCTCTACAGGGCACTGGTGAGACTGCACCTGGAATATTGTGCGCAGTTTTGGTCTCCAAATTTGAGTAAAGACATTTTGGCTGTTGAGGGAATGCAGCGTAGGTTCACGAGGTCAATTCCCAGAATGGAGGGCCTACCATATGTTGAACGATTGGAGCGACTGGGCTTGTATACACTTGAATTTACAAGGCTGAGAGGGGATCTGATTGAGATGTGTTAGTTTATTAAAGGATTGGATACTCTGGAGGCAGGAAGCATGTTTCTACTAATGAGTGAGTCCAGAACTAGAGGACACAGTTTAAAAATAAGGGGCAGACCATTTAGAACAGAGTTGAGGAGAAACTTCTTCAGCCAGAGAGTGGAAGATATAGGGAATGCTCTGCCCCAGAAGGTAGTGGAAGCCAAGTCTCTGGAAATTTTCAAGAAAGAAATGGATAGAGCTCTTTAAGATAGTGGAATCAAGGGTTATGGGGATAAGGCAGGAACAGGATACTGATTATGGATGATCAGCCACGATCCTAATGAATGGTGGTGCTGGCTCGAAGGGCCAACTGGTCTACTCCTGTACCTATTGTCTATTGTCTATTGAGGCACCGGGTACAGCAAGGGGAACAGCCAGCTATAATTCAAAATCATGTTTTTCCCCAGTAGTGAGCTGAAACTTTCAAGGCCCAGAAGTTTCCAATCCATCTAACACAGAGGGGCAGGTGGTTGGTGACACTTCAGGAACCCCAAGGATAGAAAGTCTGATTAAAGTTCTCTGTGATTCAACCTGCTGTTTAGTTCTAATCGTGTTTAACCTGTATTTGATTTAATAGTGTATTTAATTACTGTCCTTTGTACAGTTTATTGTGTCAATTTCACTGTTTGTTACAATTGCCTTTATTTACATTTTGTATTTAATTAATGCAGAGATTCTTTTGCCCTGAAAGACCTACCTACTACCTTCTTTCTCTTCTAGGTGTGATTCGAACCACCTAAAAATCATCAAACTACTGATTGCAAACAAGAACCCTATGTAATGGACAGCTATTGTCTTTAGGAACTCTGACACTGATTTTGAAGTGATAGTGGGTTGTGGTAATGGTATCATGGAGAATCACACTGTGGTAATTTCTGTGGAAATTCACTTGAGCTTGTAACTAAGGAGCACAATATCCCCCTTATCATTAACGATAGTTCAAAGTGCAAGGTGTATGGAATAAATAAGTATTTATTCTACAGTTGAGATTTCTGTGTTGAGTGATGTTTTTCCTTATAAAATATATCTGAAACACTTATAATGAATAGAATAAGTGTAAGATCAATAAAAACTGTGCCATTGGCACATTTTCAGAATTGTAGGTACTCTGATGATACTATGACTTTGAGTTGTATTTTAACCCGTAATGTTTTAATGAAGAAAGGTTGAGACAGAGGTGTCAATTAGCCTAATCAGAGCCAATAAAGTAAACAGTTTGTGAGGCCTTGTTTTTTTTTTGAAAGGTTTGAACAGTAGAAGCAGCCTGAATGAATGGGTTTAAACTCCCATAGAACCAGGATTTTTGGTTTTAGTTTCTCAGTAGCAGCTGCTGGGGTCTTGAAGCTGAATTTGGAAGCTGTAATTCATTTCTCCCTGCTACTCTGTCTCTCAGTTTGCTCTTGACGTTTCTTTTTCTTTCTGGACAGGAAAATTGCATGTGTGACAATCTATTTTACGCAGCCTTGGGCTGTGTTTATGGGATGTTATGATATTAGAACAGTTACTATTTGATTATTCTGTTAGGTTTTCCAAGAGAGTTGTTTTCCAATTTCTCTTTCTTTTGCTGTATTTTAACTATAGTATATGAATAAAGTGTGTTTTGCTTCAAGACTGGTAGTTTGGCCAATCAAATTGCATCTGAAACGCAATTCCTGGTATTTGCCTTCTAAATAAGTGTAAGTTAGGATCTAGGCTGTCTTCTTAATTTACTTTGAAGGGGTTTGGGGATCGATAACAGTGTATGCAGTGTGCATATGAGCTGAGATAATCAGGTCTGCAGATTCCAAACAGTATTGTACTCATAATTTTGAGATCATTCGTTTGTCCTTCAATACTTCCTAGTTTTCTGAGAACTTATGAAGACTTAAACTAATAAAAAGGATCAGTACCTAAAGGCTAATACACAATTTATGATCCAATAACCATCCCATAACATTTTAGAACTTCTCTTGCAGTATGCACCCCGATCAAAATGCATGTAGGGGAATAATATATGGGAATAAAATTACATTTTCACTGGAGTGGAAAAAATAAATATCTTATTGCCTGGCATCAGACAGCCTGGCATTTCCACTTGATTGTGTTTCTTTAAATGTTGCTACGACCAGCACAGAAATATTGGGGAATATGCGATGCAAATGTCATTCAGTGCAGCTTGAGTTTCTGTGATAACAGTTTTTGAAAATAACTTGCGAGAAGCACAGTTTGCCCACAGAACTGGACATGTCTACAGTATTAATTAATCACCATTGAGAGTTTCATCTGATCTCATTTGTTTACATGTCTTTGAAGAGGTTTCAAAAGTGAAGCCAGAGCTTATGAACACAAAGACACCAATAAGGAGATACTGTGAGGTTCTTAATCAGTTTTTAACACAACATGTTTGCTGAAGAACTGTCCACTGCACCTGTATCTAATTGATTGTTTTTCTTTCATTTTCAACATTTTTCTGTGATTTACAAGTCATAGATTGGCACTGATTTTTAAATGCTTATTCTTGTGGTAAGCCATTTTCAGCTGTATTAATTAATCTGTTAACCAGTTAGCACTCTTAAATGCATCCAAGAATACTTTTTAAAAGTATATTTAAAAGCGAAAAGAAACGGTTTAAATACTATACTGATTTGTGACTCAATTTGCATTTGGTAGTTTACATGAATCAGAGCAGAAACTAGAGGGAGAAAGCATATTAAGATTTGAATAATCAGTGGCAAAACCATCAATTGCATCAAAAATGGAAACTTCACCCTACTGTGTAATTTATCAGAAATTTAAAGTAACAATTATAACTAATCAAAACATAATTAGGTTTCAATCCTCATGGTCTGAATGGAACTTTTCCACTGACTTTAATACAGATCGAGGTGACGTGCTTTATCAGTAGTAACATATGTGATTCTTACTGAAAAATGTTCTGACAATGCCTAAAATTGATGATGGGAAACTTGATCTACAGAAGTCAATAGTTAATGTGGGCAAAGAAAAACTCATCTTTCTTGAAGCAAAATCAAGTTAATTACATGGTAAATCATTTCAGGGGAAATTTTAAAAATAAATTTGTTTCACTCCAGTGAACATGTAATTTCATTCCTATATATTATTTTTCTGGTATGCACTTTCATGAGGCTATGTATCACAGGAAAGATTTGAAAATGTTATGGGGTGGTTATTGGCTGGCAAATTGTGTAATTGTCTTTAGGCACTGATCCTTTTTATTAGTTTAATTGCTAAATAGAAATCCATCTACGAGTGATGAAGCTCCCAACCCCTTGGTTTGTCAGTCTAACTATTTTCCAAGCACCCTGCGTTAGCATTTGATTAAAAATCTGTGACCTACATGCATCGATGTTGCGCTTTGCATTAGAATGCTTCCTCTTAGCCATATTTCTGCTGTCAGTTTCATTTATGAGCAACTTTCAAATATGTTTCTACAAGTAACATTGCATTTCAAACACATAATGAATCAACATTTTTCAGCACAGGAAACTTTAAATTGGAAGTGACAGAATGAATTAAACAAGACTTATACCATGCCGTTTAATGTGAACATTGTACCAGATATATACCTATTCACTATGAAACAAAATTCAGCTTCTATCTATTCTGCTATTTATATTTGTAATGGTAGAGTTGAAGAGTTACATATGTTTAAAATATCTGGACAGTCAAAGTTCTTGGTACAAACTCACTTTTGTCCAAAATGACAGAGTGGAACAACTTGAAAAGCTTTACCAAAGACTGGCCCAGGTCTCAAAAGTTTCAATTGTTCCCTTTCTGTATTGAAAGTTTTGCCTGATATTGACTAATTATGATTAAATCATTCAAACTTCACTGTTATTAACTATGAGTGCTACTTTGTGAGGTAAGTTTAACCCAGACTTACTATACAAATAGAACTAAAGTTTTAAAAGTAAAACAACACAGCAATTGAAAATGAGTTGCCAATTTTACAGAGCAAGTTGTAAATTGACCTGCAAATTACTGAGATTTGTATTTATTCATTCTACCAATCTACAGCTGTTACCAAGGGGACAGATGCACAATGCGCTGCAGCCATAGATTTTTTTCTATTTCTTAATTCTACCTATACAGTTTCTATGTCTGCTGACATATCATTCTCTTTTCTCTTTTCACTGAAGTGTTTTTATCTTTAATGATAAAGTTAATTCTTACTATCTTCCAGTTTCATAAAGGCTTAGTATATTTAGATTCACTTCTAATTATTTTACAGACATGGTTACCATGTCATAATTCAAGTTGACTTTGTACCAGCATATCATTCAAATCATTCCTTTGACACAATGTTGCTCCATAAAGGGCCCTGACTTTTGTCGCATCACTAACCTGGCTTTATATTTGAAAGTTTTAAGCATGCATTTCTTTTTCTTTTCTCTAGTTGACTTACTTTTCATCTGTTAACACTCCTCTTTTATGCAGCACAATTTCTGACTGTTAGTTTAGTGAAAAAGAAATGCTGAGGTGGGATATTATTTTTTAATCCTGAACTGGAATTAGACTTCTAATAACACAGGCATTTTTAAAAATAAAAGACTACAGTAATTATAAACCACATCAAGAATTCTGACACTAATTTGCATCATTATATATATTCCATTTTGAAATAGGAAGCAGAAAGTATGCAAAAGTCACTAAAGTCAATGATTCCTGAGGATTGACAAAAACCTTCTTTTCTGCCCTGTTAGCAAGATATGTACAGAAACCACTTACATATTCAACAGATGAAGGTAATCCATTCAAAGGTTAACTGCTTGGTCAAAATTGTTTTTTAAGGTGACTCATCAGAAGAGCTAATTGAGTTATACTTGGAACGTACAATAGCATTTGAAATTCTAGCTACAGACCACATGGTGATCTGGGCAGAACTGAGCCAAGGACAAAAAGGTCAGGCGGGGGTCTCTATATTTATCTTGTTCTCTTTCCCCCTTTTAATCTCTCTCTTTTCTTTTTGTACTTTCTTCTTGCTTGCTCTCTCTTCTCCCTCATTCTCTCTCCTCCCTCACTTTTGCTCTCTTCTCTTGCTCTTTTCTTTTTCTCTGTTGCTCTCCCTTACATGCTCACTTTCACTCTTAAAGTCTCATTCGTTTTCTCATGTGCCCTTTTTCTTTCACTCACAACTATGGCTTTAAACTGCCAAAGTGCTGAAAACAAGACAAATTAGACTCTGCCTGCAGTTGGCACAACTAGAATTGTGAACTTGGTGTGGACAATATTTTGACCAAATCTATCTTCCCCCACTCTATCACATGTATTTCCACAAGAATGAACTTGGTGTGTGTGGAGTGTTATTTTACGAGGTGGGTTTTTGCCTAATAAAACTAAGTTGTTACAACCTCAAGAAAATGTACCTAGTTCTTTGTGATTACAGCATGCAAATGGTTAAGTGTACATTAAATTGACCAGAATATCCTGCTCCAAGTTTTAAAAAAGCATCTCCTGCGATGAAATGAAAAGAGAGAGGAGTGTTCTTCAACCTTCCTCATCCATCAATAACACAGTACTCTCTTTTATTTGTTTTGGGACCGTATTTCATACATTATTTTCCACCAATGTCTGCTGCCTCTATTGTGGCCCTTCAATTTACTTGTTGAAAGTATTCTACATGGTCCTATTTATCTTGTGACAATGCTGTCACTTAAAAAGGTTATCTTGTCCTTGGTATTTTTGAAGAGAGTTCATAAAGACAGAGGTGCCTAATAGTCTGGTTTAACAATGGAAGAGGAGTGACTAGTTCTCCCAGTGCAGTTTTTTTTCCTCTCGTTTGTTTTTAGATGTAGCAGTCACAAGATGTGTGAGTCCAGAAGAGTTAAGGAATTCCTCTGTAAATCTCTGAAATTTTTCTCTAGATGCTGTTCTGTCCTGCCTGTAAGAATCTGTGCCTGAATATACCTTTACGCCAATGGGTGTGCTTATAGATTAGATTAGGTTAGATTCTCTACAGTGTGGAAACAGGCCCTTCGGCCCAACAAGTCCACACTGACCCTCCAAAGAGTAACCCACCCAGACCCATTTCCCTCTGACTAATGCACCTAACACTATGGGCAATCTAACATGATTATAGGATGTTACTGTATTGGAACAGTTAATTAGTAATAGTTACTGTTTCGGGTCAGTTAAAATTTTGAATAATTAAGTTATTCTAAATTCTGCTTTCTTTTGTTCGTGTTTCAACTGTAGTATTTATATCAATTCTGTTTTACTGAAAGCCGAGTGGATTGACCAGCTGCATCACACCTGGAACACCCATTCCATATCTGCTTTAAAATAAGAAAAAAGTTCGGTTCCAGGTCACTTTCTTAAAATATTTTGAGGGGGTCTGGCCTGGTCCTTAATAATCTTTTCAAATAGATTCCTGATCCCAAACCAAACAGTTACTTCCTGTTCCAGCCTTGGAGCTAGTGTTCTAGGAAATGAAACACCTTTTTTTTTCACAAACTGCCTTCAGCCATGTGTTCATTTCATTAATTTGTTTATCTCTACACATGTTATGGGTAATAATGCAGGCATTATAAACCCTGAAACCCTGTTCTTAAATTAGATCTTAGTTAATGGTTTGCTTGAAACAGGACCTTTGCCGACTTTTTCCTGTGTTATTGATCCCAAAATGTTTCACAATGATTGAATTTTCTCCCTTTTCTCTATATCCTATCACACCAGTTCACGTTGTCCTTCAAATTGCTACCAGGTAAAAGTAACTTACCATGTTGGGTTTATGATTCTGCTGACAACCAAAGTAATCTTTCCCCTATTTAATTCATCCTGTAAAACAGCCATTTTACTTTTACCAGCTTTCTGTTTCAAAATATCACAGACAGTATTCCAACTGTCCTTCTGGATGATTTTATTCTTGTCCTCACAGGTAAGAAAAACATTATCTTGAATATTCCATTACATCTGGATTTCCTTACTCTTTACATTATCCGTTAAACCAACCTCATATGTGATCCTGCAACTCTCTGTAACTGAAATCTAAAGCAAGATGTTCGGTAACTCCTCCTGTGCTGGAGTGTCTTTGATTCTCACTCCACTTAATAAACTGTGGATAAAAGACTGGGACAAATTCTCCAGCACTATTAGCCCTGGGCACTCCACAAACTTGTGCATATTATAGTTCAGGTACACAACTTGCTCTCCCATACCTTAGTCTGTATTATAAAAATCCAGTTAGTCTACTTAATGTTTATATTTGCAAACCAACTTGCAGGCAACAACTGGGGGAATGTTAAAAACTTGATGTCTAAATGTATGCAAGCCACTACATATATTGAGTACAAATGTAAATCTTCCTTTCTCATCTGCACTGAATTCCCACTTTATTTTCCTGATGTTACACTGTAGTGATTCCACCTGGCAGTATTACTATATCAGTCAAATCCCAAAGTGAAACAAGACTTGATGGATCATAACTTTTGTTTTTTGCTATTTGTTTACTGTGGTGGTGAATAACTGAGCATATTCACAAGAGGTTTCCAATGCACCTTTAACAATAAAATATCAAAAATTAGTGCATGCAAAAGGAAAATAAAAACTGTGTTTCACAACATCAGTGCAAATTGAAATGGTCTTTGTATAAATATCAGAAAAAAAACAATCAAACCTTTTACCCTGAAGAACCTCACTAATACTCAAATCTCAAAAAAGGCTCACTCTCGGTATATGAAATTCCTTGTTCATTGGGCATGGCTATACTTGGTTCCTCAAGCTTTCTTCATTGCAACTTCAAAACAGTTTCAGAGTAAACACATGGGAGTTTCATACACTCAGCTTTCAGCAGTTTTCAGCTTCTGGATGTTTTTCTCTTAAGTCACTTAGGACCTTATCACTAGCTCTGAATTTTTGGAAACTGCAAGCTACTACCAAATTTTCATTCTGTCTGAATGAAGCTGCACATACACTGAAGAAACTCGCACAATGCCTTTCTAAATGAACTTGTCTCTGTCTCATTGTTGCTAGGCAACAGGCAAATTTTTCCCTTTCTTCGAACAATTTTCACCTCACATATTACAGAGGAGGAAGTGCTGGATGCCTTGAAATGCATAAAAATGGATAAATCCCCAGGACCAGATCAAGCGGACCCTAGAACTCTGTGGGAAGCTAGAGAAGTGATTGCTGGGCCTCTTGCTGAGATATTTGTATCATCGATAGTTACAGATGAGATGCCGGAAGACTGGAGGTTGGCTAACGTGATACCACTGTTTAAGAAAGGTGGTAAGGGCAAGCCAGGGAACTGTAGACCAGTGAGCCTGACTTTGGTGGTGGGCATGATGTTGGAGGGAATCCTGAGGGACAAGATGTACATGTATTTGGAAAGGCAAGGACTGACTAGGGATAGTCAACATGGCTTTGTGTATGGGAAATCATGCCTCAGAAACTTAATTGAGTTTTTTTGAAGAAGTAACAAGGACGATTAATGATGGCACAGTGGTAGACGTGACCTCTACGGACTTCAGTAAGGCATTCAACAAGGTTCCCCATGAGAGACTGGTTAGCAAGGTTAGATCTTATGGAATACAGGAAGAACTAGCCATTTTGACACAGAACTGGCTGAAAGGCAGAAGACAGAGGGTGGTGGACGGTTGTTTTTCAGACTGGAGGCCTGTGACCAACGGAGTGCCACAAGGATCAGTGTTGGTTCCACGACTTTTCATCAATTATGTAAATGATTTGGATGTGAACTCCAAATGCCTAACTCCACCTCCATCTCACTCCGATGATTGTATTGGCGCTACCTCATGCTCCCATGAGGAGGTTGAACAGTTCATCGACTTTACTAACACCCTCCACCCCGACCTCAAATTTACCTGGACTGTCTCAGACTCCTCCCTCCCCTTCCTAGACTTCTATTTCAATCTTGGGCGACTGACTCAACACAGACATTTACTACAAACCGACTGACTCCCACAGCTACCTAGATTACACCTCCTCCCACCCTGCCCCCTGTAAAAACGCCATGCCATATTCCCAATTCCTCCGCCTCCGCCGCATCTGCTCCCAGGAGGACCAATTCCACTACCGAACAGCCCAAATGGCCTCCTTTTTCAAAGGCCGCTATTTCCCCTCCGACGTGGTCAACGACGCTCTCCACTGCATCTCCTCCACTTCCCGCACCTCCGCCCTTGAACCCCGCCCCTCCAATCACGACCAGGACAGAACCCCACTGGTCCTCACCTTCCACGCCACCAACCTCCGGATACATCGTATCATCCTCCGTCATTTCCGCCACCTCCAAACAGACTCCACCACCAGGGATATACTTCCCTCCCCACCCCTATCAGTGTTCTGGAGAGATCACTCCCTCCGCGACTCCCTCGTCAGGTCCACACCCCCAACCAACCCAACCTCCACTCCCGGCACCTTCCCCGCAACCACAAGAAATGCAAAACTTGTGCCCACACCTCCCCCCTTACTTCCCTCCAAGGCCCCACGGGATCCTTCCATATCCACCACAAATTCAACCTGCACCTCCACACACATCATTTACTGCATCCGTTGCACCCGATGTGGCCTCCTCTATATTGG
>NC_057716.1:78915954-78921194 GCF_004010195.1 Chiloscyllium plagiosum | reverse complement strand
CACTTAAGAAATTCTTCTCCATCTAAACCTTTAACACTATGGCAGTCCCAGTCGATGTTTGGAAAGTTAAAATCCCCTACCATAACCACCCTATTATTCTTACAGATAGCTGAGATCTCCTTACAAGTTTGTTTCTCAATTTCCCTCTGACTATTGGGGGATCTATAATACAATCCCAATAAGGTGATCATCCCTTTCTTATTTCTCAGTTCCACCCAAATCACTTCCCTGGATGTATTTCTGGGAATATCCTCCCTCAGCACAGCTGTAATGTTATCCCTTAACAAAAATGTCACTCCCCCTCCTCTCTTTCCTCCCTTCCTGTCCTTCCTGGAGCATTTGTATCCTGGAACATTAAGCTGCCAGTCTTGCCCATCCCTGAGCCATGTTCTGTCATTGCTATGATATCTCAGGCCCATGTTCCTAACCATGCCCTGAGTTCATCTGCCTTCCCTTGCATTGAAATAAATGCAGTTCAATTTATTAGTCCTACCTTGTCCCTGCCTGCCCTGACTGTTTGACTCACTTTTGTTCTCAGCTGTACCTGTCTCAGATAGATCTCTTTCCTCACTATCTCCCTGGGTCCCACCCCCCACCTTTCTAGTTTAAATCCTCCCAAGCATTTCTAGCAAATTTCCCTGCCAGTTTATTAGTCTCCTTCCAATTTAGGTGCAATCCATCCTTCTTGTACAGGTCACTTCTACGCCAAAAGAGATTCCAATGATCCAAAATGTGAATCCTTCTCCCATACACCAGCTCCTCAGCCATGCAGTCATCTGCTCTATCCTTCTATTTCTGCCCTCACTAGCTCCAGGAGTAATCCAGATATTACTACCCTTGAGGACCTCCTTTTTAAATGTCTGCCTAACTCTCTGTAATCTCCCTTCAGAGTCTCAACCTTTTCCCTTTCAATGTTGTTAGTTCCAATGTGGACAATGACCTCCTGCTGGCCCCTCTCTCTGGGGAGAACTTTCTGCACCCTCTCTGAGACATCGTTGATCCTGGCACCAGAGAAACAACACACCATTCCGCTTTTTCTCTGCTGGCCACAGAAACGTCTGTCTGTACCTCGGACTACAGAATCCCCTAACACAATTGATCTCTTGGAAGCCGACGTACCCCTCGTTGCATTAGAGTCAGTCTCAATACCAGAAACTTGGCTGTTTGTGCTGCGTTCCCCTGAGAATCCATCACCCCCTATATTTTCCAAAACAGCATACCTGTTTGAAATGGGTATATCCACAAAAGACTCTTGACCTCGGTGCCTACTTCTCTTACCCTTCCTGGAGTTAACCCATCTATGTGACTGTATCTGAGACTTCCCCCACCCCCCTTCCTATAACTGCCATCCATCACATACTGCTGCTGTTGCAAATTCCTCATCGCTTCTATCTGTCTCTCCAACCGATCCACTTGATCTTATAAGAACTGTTTGTTATGGAATCTTTGCAATAGTACAGCATCCACAACCTAAAATCCTTCAATATTGCCTTAAGACAAAAGATGTCAGAATTTTCCCAGTTTCATATTCAATGTATTTGCTTGCCCTAATTTTCTAATTACTGTATATTGAATCTTTTTAAAATGTTGTCCATTTTTCACCACCATTTTTAATTCTCAATTTCCAAAGTAAATGACAGCATAGTAAAATCGATCCCTTCAGCTGGTTTTTCGATTCTTTGGTGTTGCAGCAGTTTCAACAGTAAAAGCAGTTGTAGCTTCTTTCAACTCTTGTTATCAACCGTATTTTCCATGCTAGCGTTGTAACAACGACTGTTTAAGTAGACTTTATTTCTCATTCATTTGTGGGATATGGGTTTTGCCGGCTATGCCTGTATTTACCATCCACCTTCAATTGCCCTTGAACAGGTGCTGTTAAGAAAGCAGACCCAGGAGTTTGATCCAGCAACAATGAAGGAACAGTAATATTATTCCATGTCAGGGTAGTGTGCAGCTTGGAGGGGAGACCTGCAGGTGGAAGTGGTGCTTCCTTGTCGACTCCCCTTGTCCTTCTAGTTAGTAGATTTTTTGGATTTCAAAAGTGCTGTTAGAGGAATCTTGGTGAGTTTTTGCAGTGGATCTTCTTTTTGTTTGTATTTTAACTCATTGTAAGAATAAAATTTTGATTAAAGCCAAGTGGTGGACCAATCAAATTACATCTGGAACAAAGCACTGATGAGACATGCTGCTGTCACTATGCATTGCTTGTAAAGGAAATAAATGCTGAAGGTCGTGATGGACACCCATGAAGTGAGTTACTTTGTATTGGATGCTGTCAGGATTCTTGAGTGTTGTTGGAACTGCAGTGTGGTGGGCATGATCATTTGGCATTTTAGATTTTCATGGTCAGGTTTTTCCCCTTATGGAAGAGAGGAGATAAATATTGAGCACTTATCAGTAAGTATCTCATGGGCTGTTGTCTCCTAGAATGGGAGAAAAAGAAAGATTGAATGTGATGAAAGTGGATGGCACAGCAGTTAGTGCTACTGCAAATGGTGGAAAGATGGTGACGTCTCCAAGGTGAGTGAGTAGGCAGTCAGATTGTGTTTATTATCGACCAGAGCAGATGCCCTACCCTCCAAAATATATAAAGGAGACAGGCTAGGGTTTATATTTATTTAAAGCAAACTTGAGGCACTGTATTCCAGATGCAATTTGATTGGTCCACCATTAGGCTCTAAGCAAAATACATTTCATTCTTACACCATTGTTAAAATACAAGTGAAAAGAAGAACTGGCATAACTTCAACTCTATTGAAATACTTAATATGATAACATATTCTTTAATCATTAATCATCATTTGTTCCAATTCAGGCAGCATGTCACAAACAAACCCTTTGGCAAAAGTGCAATTCAGCAGAACAGTTCCAGTTGTCATGTGCTGCTTCTCTCTGGTCCAGAAAAAGAAACAATCGGCCCCTTGTGATTTTTAAAGGAAATCTCACTGTCTGAAGATTCAAGCAGCAGAGCACTCAAGTCTTTACCCTCAGCAGCTAGCAGGCCTTCTATTAACTTAAATCGAAACTAGAGACCTTCATGGGTCTGTGTGACCACTTCCCTCGCCCTGTCAAGATTCTGTTGTCTCATTTAAATTAAAAAGCCCAGCGAGAGCTTAAGCTGTTTACCAACTGCCTGTCTGAAGGAGACACACCACTGTGACAATAGAGTCATAGAGATGTACAGCACAGAAACAGACCTTTTGGTAAAATTTGTCTATGCCAACCAGATATCCCAACCCAATCTATTCCCACTTGCCAGCACCCAGCCTATATCGCTTCAAACTCTTCCTATTCATATACCCATCCAAATGCTTTTTAAATGTTGCAATTGTACCAGCCTCCACCACTTCCTCTGGCAGCTCAATCCATACACGTACCACCCTCTGCATAAAAAAAGTTGCCCCTTAGGTCTTGTTTATATCTTTCCCCTCTCACCCTAAACCTAGTTGTGGACTCCCCCACCCCAGGGAAAAGACTTTGTCTATTTATCCTATCCATGCCCCTCATGATTTTTTAAATCTTTATTAGGTCTCTCCTCAGCCTCTGATGCTCCAGGGAAAACAGCCCCAGCCTGTACAGACTCTCCCTATAGCTCAAATCCTCCAACCCTGGCAGCATCCTTGTAAATCATTTCTGAACCCTTTCAAGTTTCACAACATCTTTCTGATAGGGTGGAGACCAGAATTGCACGCAATATTCCAACAGTGGCCTAACCAATGTCCTGTACAGCTGCAATATGACCTCCAAACTCCTGTACTCAACATTCTGACCAATAAAGGAAATCATTCACTATCCTATCTGCCTGTGATTCCACTTTCAATGAGATATGAACCTACACTCCAAGGTCTCTTTGTTCATCAATACTCCCTAGGACCTTACCATTAAGTGTATAAGTCCTGCTAATATTTGCTTTTACAAAATGCAGCACTTTGCATTTATCTGAATTAAACTCCTTCTGCCACTTCTCAGCCCATTGGGCCATCTGATCAAGATGCTGCTGTAATCTGAGGTAACCTTCTTGCTGTCCACTCCACCTCCAATTTTGGTGTCATCTGCAAATTTACTAACTATACCTATCATGCTCACATCCAAATCATTTCTACAAATGACAAAAAGTAGTGGACCCAGCACTGATCTTTGTGGCACTCCACTGGTCACAGGCCTCCAGTCTGAAAAACAACCTCCACCCTCTGTCTTCTACCTTTCAGCCAGTTCTGTATCCAAATGGCTAGTTCTCCCTGTATTCCGTGAGACCTAACCTTGCTAATCAGTCTCACATGGGGAAACTTGTCGAACGCCTTACTGAAGTCCATATAGATCACATCTACCACTCTGCCCTCATCAATCCTCTTTGTTACTTCTTAAAAAAACTAAATCAAGTTTGTGATACATGATTTCCCACTCTGCAAAAGAATACATCTCTGAAAGAGAAACAGTATAGAACACAATTCTCTTAAAGGCACATTACAATTGTATATGACCCATGTCACAATCTCAGAACAGGCTGGCAGGCTCTGGTATCATGGTCTCCTCTTCCAGTCCTGTGGGAAGAGGATGCTCCTTTCATGCGCCACCCTATCCTCCAGGATCGCCAAGCTCTAAGCAACAAAGTATGGCAGTAATTTCCCCTCATCTGCTATAATCAGGGCAAATGACATGAACCATGCAGGACAGCCCCATTGTGCCAGTGTTTGTGCACACTATGTCCATTTAAAGATGGCATGGGCACCAGGAATCCCAAGAGAGCCCAACAGAGACAGGTACTCGCCCAACAGGGGCAGGTACTTGCCCAACAGGGACAGGTACTACCAGTGGGAGAAATGGGTGAGCATTAGCCGAGAAGGTGTGCAATTGATGCATGGTAGGTGAGTTTAGAAGGATAACATGATTTTAGCAAGAAAAATCATGGAGAAAAATCCTTCATGAAACTCATTAAAAATGATACATTATCAGAAAATGAAAGGTTCAATCCATAGGTGAAATGTGATGAGGATGTTAGGAGATTACAGGGTGACCTGAACAAGTTAGGTGAGTGGTCAGATGCATGGTAGATGCAGTTTAATGTGGATAAATGTATGGTTATCCACTTTGGTGGCAAGAACAGGAAGGCAGATTACTACCTAAATGGAATCAATTTAGGTAAAGGGGCAGTACAGAGAGATCTGGGTGTTCTTGTACACCAGTCAATGAAGGTAAGCATGCAGGTACAGCAGGTAGTGAAGAAGGCTAATAGCATGCTG
>NC_057716.1:78868950-78915803 GCF_004010195.1 Chiloscyllium plagiosum | reverse complement strand
GAGGCCCAGTCTCTGGATTCATTTAAGAAAGAGTTGGATAGAGCTCTCAAGGATTGTGGAATTAAGGGTTATGGAGATAAGGCAGGAACAGGATACTGATTAAGGATGATCAGCCATGATCATATTGAATGGTGGTGCAGGCTTGAAGAACAGAATGGCCTACTCCTGCACCTATTGTCTATAGATTCATGGTAATGAAATGAACCAGTCTTTATTTTTCAAGATTTCATTGTGGGCTGCAGTTAGTTTGGGAATTTTTCTTTTGAAACAAGAAAATGGACTTATTTGGTGTCACCATCGCTCAGAGATACCGTTACTTTTCAGAAGCTTAAAGGATGACTACTTGCGACAAGGCTTGTCGAAATCTACTATTAACTATTATTCATGCTGCAATAAGTTTCCAATAGATTGTGCAGAATGTGACATCTCAGTTGATATCCTGTTATGCTCTAGGTAACAGTGTTGATCAGCAGCACATCACATCTTCAGTGATGAACAATTGAAAGCAATGGTGGTGGTGATCAATTCTAGTCACATACAACTTGATTGTCAAGTGACACATCTGAGTAGTTAAAGTCTGTGGCTGCATGATAAATAGTTATTAGCGATTGCAAAAATGGTATCCCAGGAGCAAGCAGCTAGAGCTGAGCTGTAATTTTTAAGATCTCTGTAGAAAGAAAGGTGTAGAGAAAGGTCATAAGGGCCTTTATCAATCAATACTATTTAATGGAGATGTACTAATCATTGTCAAACAAGTTTTCTGTATTTAGTACTGGAATTTGTTAGTAATTGTCTCCAAAGATTTAAAATGTGCTTCAAAGATGCTGAAATATGGAATTGAGTATATGTGTGTGCTTTTTATCAGAATCTAATAATCAGTGGAAATGAGAAAGAAAGCAAAGAGATTTTAGTGGACACTTGCCATTTTCTTGTGTTTTTAACAGGAGGTGCAGCCGAATTCATTATAATTGACTCCCACAGCAAGGTGTGACAGGAACAATTGGGTTCCTGTGAACAAGTTCCTAGTTTTGTAACTGCTGTCATAGTCTAAGATGGTTGATGGCTGTAATTCATAATGAATTATGCCAATATGCATGTGTGATGGGAAAGTGTAATTTTCCTTATCACTGAACTATTTCAAGGTGTGAACATATTTTTATCTGTTGAAAGTCCTGTCAACAGAATTTTATTTAAGCTTCTAACAATTCTGAACTTTTAAAGACATTGATCATCACATTATTAGCAGTCTACTTTTGAGATTTTGATTGCTAAACAGAATTAGAAGCTTTATTTGGGGTGCTTTCATTGAGAAGTTCAATGGTGCTGATAATAAATATGCAAATCATTTAGGTTTCACTGGTTGTATTAGGTTCACAGTCCATTAGAACTTATCTAGGACGCATATGTGGGTGGCACTGTGGCTCAGTGGTTAGCGCTGCTGCCTCACAGTGCCAGGGACCCAGCCTGACTCCTTGATTCCCATCTCGGGCAACTGTCTGTGTGGAGTTTGTATATTCACCTCGTGTCTGCATGGGTTTCTTCCAGGTGCTCCGGTTTGCTCCCACAATCCAAAGTTGTGCAGGTTAGGTGAATTGCCCATAGTGTTCAGGGATGTGTTGGTTATGTGCATTACTCAGAGGCAAATGTAGAGTAGTAGTAGGAATGGGTCTAGGTGGGTAACTCTTCGGAGAGTCAATGTGGACTTGTTGAGCCGAAGGGCCTGTTTCCACACTGTAGGGATTCTATGATCCATACTTTGAAATGGGTTGCCTGTTCTTCTGATTATATTTTAGACTGACTTGACTTCCTATTACAAACTGTTGGTTGTCCACCTTTTCTGTCACCATTATCACATTCTGTAGCTATCATCCACAATAATATTTCTGGTAAATTCTGCCACTATCTCATTGACACAAATTAGTATTCCTCAATATAGATTACACTTTTATGAGCGAATCATGAGGTTTACCTCAATCTGGATTCTGCAGCATTGTTTATTGCCATCGACTCTGTGACACCTGTTATGTAGATGGGTGGTGGGAAGAATGGGGAGACAGGAACAAGAGAAAGGAACAAAGGAAATATTGGAATATTGAAATCAAGTTATCAGCTTGTTACTGTATTGTTGCCCACTTTTCTATCTGCTCCTTATAATCGGTGTTTCTGTGTTAAATCTTTCCTTTTATAGAAATGTGAACAAGTCAAACAGGATTCTGATACCCAGGGTTCTTCAAAACCAAAAGCTATTTTGACAGAAGCAATTTGTTTTTTAGTGACATCAAAGAATTCCAAATTGGGCTAATGTTGTCAAAACCAGAACATTTATTATACATGTACATTGCTGGTGAAAACCTGAAATTTAATTTACTATTAATTTTAATTAGTACAATTGTATTATAAACCTCAGTGGTCCACGAGTACTCAAGAACACCTGAGAGCAGTGTTTAATATGTGTAAGCACTCAATCAAATGGCGTATTATTCTTGATCTTGTTTTATGTAAATTTTCTCATCATTTCTACCTGCTACTTGCTCTTTGTGAATTATAAGTGAATTATAGCTATCTCATTAAATTACTGTGATTTAGATCCTGAACAATAAAATTAAAATATGTATTATTCAAAGTTTAAAGCCACTGTGATGGTTCAGTTATTCTTAGAAAAGTCAGGATGATTTGTTTCCTTCTTAATTGAATGACATGAATGATGTATTTTAAATCTTGAGTTGAAAGCTGGAAGATTGGGAATGGACCACCCTTCCAGAAGGTCCTGTTTGAGGCCTGGTCCATTTTTAGATCAGGCTTTCCATTTCATGTTGCCCTCCAAAACAGTTTCCAAAGGCCACTTGCAGCCTTTTTCACATTGAGATCAGATTGCACCAGTTGTTCTGGTGGAAGAGTGTTTTGGAGAAATGAATGGTATTGAAGTGGGAAGCAAAAAGAAATGGCATGCATCCAAGGCAGTAGCAGCCTGAACTTGCTCAGTGGGCCTGAAATAAACACTTCCTTTTGCCCCAGCTCCACAAATATAACTCTTAAATTTGTGTAATTTTGTGAGTTCTCACCAAGTTTGATACTCATATTCCATCTTAGTCAAGCAGGTACAACAACTACACAAGAGATCAACTGCTGTAAGTGGGCGTTGAGTGTACCGCTTGGATTTTAACTTCCACTTTCTTTAGTTTCCAGTGTGTGGAACTGGTTAAAAATGCTCTTAAAATATCTAAATCTCTTCAAACCTCCACATATGACTTTCTTAAAGTGTGTGAAATGCTGAAAGATACTGCAAAAGACTGGGAACTTTCTGTTACCATATATTGCTACCAGTAACCTGCACTGTAGTATGGATGAATTAAATTAATCAATAATGTTAAACAGTCATTCTGCTGTAAAACCTGTATCAAAGATTGATCAGATGACCCAATAGCTGATGTTCAATCAATGATTCCATGTCAAAATTACTGAAAACACAATATTTTGGTGCCCTTAAGCTCACTTTTAATTCCACATTTTTATTGAATTCATATTTCACAATTTTCCATGTCTGTAGAAACCCTCTAAACATTTAGGAAGGATGGAGGTTTATATTTTGATGCTAAAGCATACAAGGCAGTAGACCACGAGCTGGAAGATAGGTGGTTGGTTTTTGACTGGTGGAGACTTGATGGACTGAAGGTCCTTTTTCTGTGCTGTAGACTGTTGTGACTCTGTTATCTCTAGGTTGGTGAACATGTTGGTGAACATACAGCAATAGTTTGATCTTCATTTAAATTAGACCATTAGTTTGGATTCTTATGTCAAATAATTAATGAAGTGAAGATTTTACTGATGATTTTCTGTTAGCTACATCTTCAGATCTAAGGCTTGTGAGTATCAAAATAACGATCCAGATTGTCCGGTATCCAGATTATCCACTATCGGACCTATTGAAAGTCCCAGCTGAAGAATTCTGTGGAATTGCTCAAATTTCTGAGTGGCAATTCCACAGCTCGCCAAGACCCTCTTTTAAAAAAGAAGTCTTTGAATCTTTTGGTTGTACGTCATCTTGAAAAAAAATATGCTTTGTAATTAAAAGCTGTGTGTGTCTGAGGTTTTCCAGGGTTATTTTCCATTGTCCCAATAATGTTAGCATTCTATTTATTTCTTTTACAAATTCTAATCCCCAAAACCAAGCAAAAACCTTTTTGCTCACTTAATCTGTGACTTTGTCTGCAGCTGGGACACCCCTCCTTAACATGCTGCATGTTTGTGTCTCTCTGCAAGTTCTTGAGAAGTTTGTACTGAAGCCCCAGCCATGGATCTTGACTGCACAGGGAACCTGGGCAGTTCTGGACTTGCTTATTGAGGGTCATGCTTGCTCTGGTATTTCAAAGACTGCTATTCAACAGATGGTGTTTCACAAGGAACTTGTTAGTGATGAACTGCATTTCCCGTTCCTTGATCCAAAAGATGTGTGCTGATAGATCTTGCTTCGAATGGTTGCTGCACACAGGGCAATGAGATGGAAGGTGAGGGTGGGTAGATTGAGCAGATCTTCACGGAAATGGTATGCGAGTTACAGCACAGATGGTTTTAATCAGATTGAGAGTTTTAGTCAATTGACAGATGTGTGAGGGAAATATTTGCAAGGATAATTTTACTCAGGTGAAGGGTGTTGAGGAGAGAATTCCAGTTCTGATGTACATTGTTCTATTCAATTGAGTGTTAACAGATGTGTGTGTGATGACTTTTGCCAGAAAGGTGCACAGTACTTGGCTGTGACGTATGAGAGTACATGTGTAAAGGTCCAAAATGTTGTGACAGCAGGTTTCTGTTGATTGAGCATGCCTGGTCAATAGAATGCTTTGAGTTTTGACTTTTGCTGCTCTTGTCACCTTGTATTCGCAGAAGAATAACATTCTATTTAGCGTCACTCCTAAGTGCATTGTGTTGGGACCATTCTTCCATTTCTTTGGTGTCGACATTGCGAGTAATATAGACTGAAGACCGAAGGTTCATCTTGCTACACCGCAGGCCAGGGACCAGTTCAGATTTGGAGAGGGCTTGGGACAAGGTTCCACCTGTTGGTTTGGTTCCGACATTGTCAGAAAAGTGAGAATGGCACTTGGCTTTGTGCTGACATCCGTCTGTGTCCTCCTGTTCTACTCAACGGTCTGCCTTGCCATTTGATGGTTATAAATATTTCTGTGTGTTTGTGTCATCCACAGGTGTGTGTTTGTATGGTGTGTGCTGCATGTTCATATGTGTGTGTGGAATATTAGTGTTGTGTGTGCATGCACATGTATGATGTATATGATTAATATGCACATATGTTTGTCCATACAGGATCTATGGTCTTTTGTGTATTTTGATTCTGTGTTTATAATATTTTGGCTAACTGAGAATCATGGATGGAGAATTCTTACATCTCTCTGTCAATATCCAAAACCTCCCTGATGGCACTAACTCACTACTCCAAAATTCAAAGAATAATCTACAACCAAATTACTATTTCCATCAAGAAGGACAATGGCAGCAAATCTACAGAAACAACACTCCCTGCAAGTTTCCCTCCAGGTCATTCACCATCCTGACCTGGAAATGTATCACCATCCTTCACGATCACTGGTTCAAAACCCTGAATTTCCTCCCAAAGGCAATATGGGTCTACCTGCAGCACATAGACTGCAGTGATTCAAGAAGGCAGCTCACCTTCTCAAGGGCAAATTGGGAAAGGCTGTCAATGCTGGGCTAGCCAGTGATGCTCACATCCCATGGGTAAACAAAAAAAAGGATTCCAGTGGGAATGTGACTGGGTGTGGTGTCCATGACTTCCTCTGTTGAGACGGAATTGTGCTGATTGCTGTCCTGTTTCAACCCTCCCATCCCCTCCTCACCACCACCTCCCCTCATTTATGTGAGGTGGTAGTTACTCTGGCCATCTGTGACAAGGCCTTTGCACAGACCATGCAGCTTCATCTGTTTGATTTGATGCTGCATTTCTGAACAACACTCTTTCTAGGTGCAGGGCTGCAGTGCAACATTGTCTGACCATTAATTAATCCTCTTCTTCTCGAAACTCTCCTGCCAGAATTGAGATTCCAACAAACTAACCCCGTATTGTCTATATGGTTTTTAAAAAGTACGCTATAGGTGTCTGACTTTGGTCTTCTCTTGTCTACCTTTAATAATGATCAGGAGCTGTCTACAGTTGCAGAGTGTGGGTTTTCCCAGGTATAGAAAACTCAAAACTTTTTACAGGAACTTTTGGTTCTGAATAACCAAAGTTTGCAAATGCCAAGATATTCAAGGCTAAGGGGCATGTGCTGGAAAATAGGGTGAAATTGGTTAAGTGGTTGTTTTTGACCTGCGCAGACTCAATGAGTTGAAGGACCTTTTTCTGTGCTATAGATCTTTATGACTCCACTGCAGAGTATTGTGGGGTGATGGAGATTACCAAAATTGCGAGAGTCAAGCCCATTTGAAAACAAGAATGAGCATTGTCAAATGACGACACTGTTTAGCCAGGGCTGTTGCTTGCAAGTTCAGTGAGCACAGGGCTGGTTGACGAACAGGTCTTGGTGCAAGTAAGGGCCTGGGCAGCAGACGTCTGGATGATCTCCAGTTGGTAGAGGATAAAGCAAGGGAGGTCAGTCAGGAGGCTGTTGGAGTATCCAAGACTGGAGAGAACAAAGACATGGATGAGAGTTTCAGCAGCAGATGATCTGAGGCAGAGATGGGGTCAGGTAATGTTCCAGAAGTGGTGAAAGGTGGTCTTAGTCATATCATGACTATGTGACTGAAGCTTTTGTTTGGGTCAAAGTTGCTAACGGTCTGCTTTAGTAGAAAGTAGTTCCCCAAGATGAATGATGGTATTGGTGGTAAGCGAATGAAGTCGGTAATGGTACTCAAAGGAAATGGCTTCAGACTTCAATATAGTTAGTTTCAGGAAAATAGGACATTTGCCTTTATCAGACATGGCATAAATTTTAAGAGCAGGGAGGTGATGTTGGAGTTGAACAGGAATTTGGTGCAGCCCCAGATGGAGTACTGTGTGCAGTTCTGGTCACCTCACTGTAGAAAGGATGTGATTGCAATGTATGGGATGCGGAGAAGATTCACCAGGATGCTGCCTGAGATGGAGGAGTGTAGAGAAGCTGGATATACAGACAACAAACAAACCTAATGCCATTTACAAAATACCTTGCAAGAACTGTAACAAACACTACATTGGACAAATAGGCAGAAAACTAGCCACCAGGTTACATGAACATCAACTAACCACAAAAAGACATAACCCACTCTCACTAGTATCCTTACATACAGATTCTGAAGGGCATGGATAGGGTGGATAAGAAACAGCTTTTCCACTTAGTTGAAGGTCAATAACAAAGTCTCATTTGAAGACCCTTCCAAGGGCAGCACGGTAGCTCAGTGGTTAGCACTGCTGCCTCATAGCGCCAGGGACCCTGGATTCAATTCCAAACTTGGGTGACTGTCTGTATGGAGTTTGCACATTCTCCCTGTGACTGCGTGGGTTTTCTTCAGATGCTCAGTTTCCTTCCACAGTCCAAAGATGTGCAGGTTAGGTGAATTGGCCATGCTAAATTTCCTGTCGTGTTCAGGGACTGTAGGCTAAATGTAATAGTACGGGGAACTCTGGAGTAATCAGTGTAGGGGAATGGACCTGGGTGAGATGCTCTTCGGAGGGTTGATGTGGACTTGTGGGGCCAAATGGCCTGCAGCGATTCTAATTCTAAAACTAGCAGTGGTTAATGCACGATTAAAAACAGCTGCATTCAATAATGACACTAACGGACAGTGTGTGGATAAGAAACAGGAGGGTCACCTGCACACACACAAATAAAAAAAAAGAAACAGGAGGGTGCTTACCTCTTTGCAGGAGGTAATGCTGTTGGAGCAGGAAGAGCAATCATTGTGGAGAGAGAAAAGAGTTAATGTTTCAGATCCAGCATGACTCTTTTTCAGACAACTAATCTCTGAAGAGGAGTCATGCCAGACTCAAAACATGAGCTTTGATTCTCTCTCCACAGATGCTGCCAAAACTGTTGAGTTTCTGCAATATTCTCTGTGCTTGTTTCAGATTTCCAGCATATGTTATATTTAGTTTCAATTGCCAATGATTCTTTGGCTATGATGAGATAAGGACAGAGGCTGGTGAGAGCAGCCTCACCCACCCACACACCAGCAGGGCGGCATTTGAGGATGGTGGGATGGTCACTGTATCAAAGCCTGCAGGCAAAGTGCAAAGATTAACTTTGGCACCATCACTTTGGAGAAACGGTCAAGGTCTATTCGAGAAGGAATTTTTTAAAATACAGAGTGTGGTGCCTGGAATCCAATTGCCAAATAGTCTTCAGTGCTAAGTTAGCTAAGATCATAAACTCATGTTGCGCCTGGGATGCATTTGTTTTCAAACACAATCTAACTCCTTGGTTGAAATGCATTATTTTAAATTGGATCAGTTCTGAGCAAGCCAGGGAGGGGTCACTGTGTTCACTGCCCTGGGGCTGTATTGAGTTAGCTGATTTCAGCAGAGAAAAGGGTTCTTTGCAATTTGCCTTTCAGTGGTTAGTATTGGCCAGGATTCCTGGTTAACCTACTGCTACCTGCTGCTGACAAAAGAGTGGTTCCTGGGCTTGTGCCAACTCTAATCCGCCGATCTGGGAATCAACCACAGGGCTGCATGCCGAAAGCCCGGTAAAGAAAGGAAGTAAGAAAGAGAGTAACATACATCCTCTTATGACCTCCGGGTGTTCCAAAGCATTTTACGATCAAGGAAGTACTTTTGAAATGTTATAATGTTGTAAACATGGCAGCTGCTCAGTACACAGCAAGCTCCCACGAAGTGCAACATGAAAATGATCAGTTATTCCCTGTAAGTGATGTTGGATGAGAAATCAACATTAGTCAGGCTCTTTTTCTTTATCTCGAAAAAGCATTATGGCTCAGTTTCCGTGATGAGGCAGACATGGCTTTGGTTTCATCTCATCTGAAAAGCTGCACACCCACCACTGCAGCACTCCCTCAGTACTGGCACTGGAGTGCAGTCTGGATTGCACACTCAAATTCATTTCTATAGCACCTTTTTCCAATGCTCCTGGGCTATAAACTGCTTTCCAGGCAATGCGATACTCCTAGTTTGAGATAGGGTCACTGTATAGTCAGTGACATTATCTGAAAGCATTTTTTTTCAACTGTGCCCTGACAACCACCAGATCAATCCCATCACACACACTCTCAGATATTCCCTACTATCAGTTCAAAGGTAGGGGGCATGTTTTAGCATGACAGGAGAAAGTTTTAAAAATGACCCGAGGGGCAACCTTTTCTACACAGAGTATGGTTAGTGTATGGAATGAAATGGCAAGGGAAGTAATGGGTACAGACACCGTTTCAATAATTAAAAGATATTTGGATTATTTCAGGAATAGGAAAGGTTTACGGAGGGATATGGGCCAAGTTTCTGTGATCCTGTGAAGTGGGATGAGTTTAGTTTGGTATCATGGTTGGCATGGACGAGTTTGACTGAACGGTCTGTATCTATGCTGCATGACTCGAATTTATGAATTGAGGATAGGAAACCAACACGCAATCATTAGATTTTGAAGACCTTCATTCCTTTTAATAGGTGCTTATATGGTAATTCTTAGAGTAGCTCTAAGCTATTTCTATGGTAACTGGAGTAGCCTTCAGACATTACAAATCAGTGATGCAACAATAACCCTTTTACTAATAATTGGAAGAGTAGAATATAGTTTTTATTGATTCCCTACATCAACTTGACTAAAGCAAATAAACCATATCTTCTTATAAAAGACTGAAGTTCAAAAAAATTGAAATTGAAGTGGACTAATACTTATTAGCACTTTTCCTGAGTTTTCTGTCCAGTTTCATTAATCACAAGTAGCTATGTGATAATCAGCTTACATTTAAAAAGTTATGCAGTAACATAGAAATTATAATGCTAGAACAGGCCATTATTTTTGGTGCTACAATAAGCCACAGGGTGATAGGTTTGTTCTTTTACAACGGTGAATATGATTATTGAGGTTCAATACAATAGTATCCCTGCTGCTCGATTCATATTACTTTCTTTATATATTTTCATTTGTTTATTTTTTTCATTCTGTTTAAACCAAGTTTAGCTGGCCAATTCCTTCCTAATTCATGGATTTGAAGTGGCCTTCTGCCGTGGATTTGAATTTCTATTCCTTCACACAAAAGCAAGAATACATAGGATTAGAGTCCCAGTGACAGAGAAAATAAGACTTTTTTTTTAGTCTAACATCAGTTTGAAGCCTTCAGATTAAATCTAGCTCTCCACACTATGAGAATATGTAAATTATATGGAAAGCAAAATGTTTGATAGGCAGGCAGTGAGCAAGGGGCATACAGAAGAAAACATAGCTAAAGAGAGGAAGAAAAACACAGGGTCCAAGAGCAAGTTTGAGGGCCATAGAGATTGATTGAAAATGAAGAGGGCAAACAATACTTATGACAGAAAGTAATGAAGAGTGATAGATGAGTAATCAATTCACCTGACCTGCACATCTTTGGATTGTAGGAGGAAACTGGAGCACCCAGAGGGAAGCCACACAGACACAGGGAGAATGTGCAAACTCCACACAGTCCCGCCTCACAATTCAAAGATGTGCAGGTCAGGTGAATTGGCTATGCTAAATTGCCCAAAGTGTTAGGTGAATTAGTGTCAGGGGTAAATATAGGGTAGAGGAATGGGTCTGGGTGAGTTAATCTTCCAGAGATCAGTGTGGACTTGTTGGGCCAAAGGCTAGCTTGACCCAGCAATAATCTCTTACATCATGGAAAATGGAGCCTATCTTATGATGTCATTTAACTTTTTCAGCTGCAAACTCTCTTATATAACAAATAGATCAGTATAAATCAGTTAAAATAACTCTTATAGTGAAGTTTTGATTCCTCATCTGTTACTCTTTATTACTTTCTGTCATAAGCGTTGTTTGCCCTATTCATTTTCAATCAATCTCTCTGGCCCTCATGTATACCATAATGTTTCATTGGCAGTAATGTGCACCTTTAAATTGAGTCTGATATCTCTCAAAACATCATTATGTGCCTTAAATGCAATGTAACAAGCTAATAAGTGCAACGTATTAAATCTTTACTTTTTGTTAAGATTGAGCTGAACTTCTGCCAAGCAAGTTGTGTGGGCATCTTTCCTACCTTGATAGCAGTAGCTTAGACCAAGACCAGCGAGAAGGATTAGTGACAGTAAATCTATCCAATGATTCTCAGTGTTACTGGTAAAGTATGCTGGCAACATGATACCAACCCTCTCTGAATCGCCACTTATGGCAATTGTTTTCTGAATATAGTGGTTGTAAATACTCAGTTGTGAAGATAAGAAATCAAACAGGCCTGAAATTCTTCACAGTGAGGTGAACGTTGAAAGATACTCAGTGTAAAATGCTCATCTGAGGTCAGCCTGACCACCTCAATTGCCCAGCACAGCCATGAACATGAAGATAATCATACAGCAAGAAAAGAATTGAGAAGTGGGAAAGGAATACACCTTCAAATTAGCTGATTGTACTCAATAGGTGGGATGGCTGCCTGCTCTTCTATCTATTATTCTTCTAAAACTATCTGATCAGGTTGCAGTTCTTGGCGATCTGAAAGGAGAAAGGCATCAGGGTCAATCATGAAGAGACATGGTGACACACTCTTGATCTGAGATATTGTAAGATGTGTAGGATGTGGAATTTGTGATTGCATATGCAAGCTTTATCATCTTCAATTGTTTTAGCCCACTTATGCCCTCACTGATATTTGCTGAAATAATGGTAATCATTCACTTCTTCTTTCATTCGCACATATAGCTGGTAACATGCTGCTAATGCTCTGTTTCGTGTCTGACAAAAGAGAGGGAAGTTTCTCAATGAGTGTAATTCAATGTGTTTAAGTAATGTGATTGCCAATGTTCAAATATTAGCAATTTATGTATATATATTGCAAGATGTAGTTTTAAAAATAACAGCATAATTAAGCATACAAAGGTATGAATGTAGCACATGAATTCCAGTGGAGATTGTTGGTACATGAGTAATTGGGCTATGGTCCACTGAGCATTTTGTGAGCAAACACGCTGTGCTGGTGGCACATGACATTTGAAGATGCATTTGCAAGCCTTCACAACTCATGAATTTGTTTAGGGTTTTGCAGTACTTCATCTAGATCCTCAGGGTTAGATTCCTGGAACTGACCATCACAATTATCTACTGAAACTTCTGCTATCATAACGGTTTGCCTGGATGGCTTTCTGGCCATCTGCTCTCCTCTGGTCCACCTAATCTTTGACAGTTTGGAGGACCTTGGAGAATGTTGAATTCATGTCTTCCGGCTCTCATTCTCTTCTGTCACCAGATGCAACAACTGTGCCAGCTAGAATTTATCTCTCCTTTCAGGGGCAGTCGGATATTAGGTGGTGTCGGGCTAGCTTTGTGTACTATTTGTGTTGTGCCAATGTTTGTGCTCTGGTGAAGAGTACATCCAAACACCAGTACGCTTCTTGCATGAAGTTTGCACAAAACACGTGTGCTGACTGCATTAGAAGCAATGACTCTGGGTTTACTGTACATTGCAATAACTACGTCTATTTCAGACCTGATTCAATTTCATGGCCTGGGTGAGTTGGTAAGCATTCTTCAATCTGAAACATTTGCAGCTGTTTTCCCTGTTCACATAGATCTGTGCGGAAAATAAATTTCTTATCACTTCAAGTTCCAATGCAAAGCAAAAGAAAGTCTGTGGATGAATGCAAGTAATTTGCACACTGGAGACTGTCATTCTCTGCTGACTGCAAAATCTGGAGTATTGTCACACTGACTGCTTGCACTCGGACATTAATACATGCTTTTCCTTTCTATATCACAACTGCTGCTCACTTCCAGGTGTGTATTTTCAGTCAGACTGACCAATTCTAAGTTGATGCTACAGACAACCTGCATGTAAACACAACAGGCATATCCGACAAAAGTTGACACCTGACACAAAAGCAGGAAACGCTGGAAAGACTAAGCTCACCAGGCAATGCACAATGTGAAGAGAAAAGCTTTTTTTTAACCATTTCAGGAAATGCTTTCAGAACACAAAGGAAAAACAGTTAAAATTGGAATTGATACAAACTGTTTGACTTGTCCTGCATATCTGAAAATGGAACTCCAGTACAGCTGGGGTATTCAGTTCTAAGTTTTACTATCTGTTTACTGCTTTGTCTCTGTCACAGTCCCCTTCACAGACCACGCACGATCCCACTCCCTTTCTTCTTCTGAGAGAATTTGATACATAAGTAGTAGAAAGAGGTCTTGCTACATTACAAACTTAAATTCCAATGAAGGATAATGCCATTGGCATTATAAGCAAGGAAATGTCTGGAATTCCTCCTTCTCTGGTCACATAAACCTCTCTCTTTTTTGAAATCTTGTCTGATATCTTGGTGAAAGTACCCCGAAAATACAAATGCATCACATCCAGTGGTTTCCTTTTACATATTCTGCTCATTACACCCTCAAAAAACTGAACATGATTTCCCTTTCATAAATCCATGTTGACTTGGTCCAACCCTGCCGTCAATATTGAAATGTTTCTTTACCACATCCTTTACAATGGATTCTACAATTCTCTGATGTTGATGTCAGGTTAACAGGTCTGTGGTTCCCTTTTTTTCTCCTCTCCCTTCTTTTTTACATGGGGTTATGTTTTGCTCCTGCAGGAACCATTCCAGCATCTGCAGGATTTTTAAGGATGACTAAAACTGCATCCATTATTTTGAAATGGCAGCAGCCGTATCTTCATGATAATGGAGTAATAAGGCAATTTTATCCGGGTTTGAGACTTAATTGGGTTAAACGAAAACTGTGGCTGAAACAAATGTCAACCTGAGCAGTATTTGAAGTGAATGCCACAAGTCCTTCTTTGTATAACAGTGCAACGGTTACCACCATACCAGGAACACTGCGTGTTCTTTTGTTTGCTTTGTGGCAATAGCTCTGATCCAAAAGTGAGTGTCTTAGCAAAGTTGTTTGATCATTGGAGGTCAGTTAGCTCAGTTGGCTGGACAGTTGGCTTGTGAAGCAGAGTGTTGCCAACAATGCAGAATCATAGAATTTTACGGTACAGCAGGAGGCCATTAGACCCATTGTGCCTGCACTGGTTTCTGAAATAGCTACCCAGCTCATCCCATTCTCCAGCTCTATCTCTGTGGCCCTCAAAATTAATCATTTTTCAGTTCTCTTTTGAAATGTCCTCTGGAATCCACTTCCACCACTCTCCCAGCAGTGTATACTAAAATCTAATAACTCTTTGAATGAAGAAGTATTGAGATGTGTACTTGTGATGCCAAGGCAAGTACTGGAAAAATGGATTAGAATAGTTAAGTGCTAGCTTTTGACGAGTGCAGACTTGATGGGCTGAAGGCCTTTTTCTGTGCTGTAGATTTCTATGGCTCAGTTGAGAATACGTACAATTCCTCTAATCTTTCATTGTATCTAAAATCTCTCACTCCATGTATCATTCTAGTAAATCTCCTTTGAACTCTCTCCAGGGTATTTATTTCCTACCTTAAATAAAGTGCCCCTTATCTAAACAAAATATTCCAAATGTGGTCCAACCAATGATTTACAGAGGTGTCTTATCCCTTTATTGTTTTTGTACTCTGTCTTTATTTATGAAGCCAAGGATCCCAAAAGCCTTCTTGACATCTGTTTCAACTTGCCCAGCCACCGTCAGAGAACTATGCACTTGAACCCCCAAGGTTCCAGTATTCCTGTACTTCCCTCAAATTTGTTCCATTGAACCTATCTTGTCTCTACAAGGTTTTTATTCTACTAAAATGCATTTTCTCACATTTCTCTGCATTGCAATCCATCTGCAATCCATTTACCTAAACTGTCAATATGCCTCTGAAGTCACTTTGTGTCATCCTCACTATTTACTATTCTATCTAGTTTCTATCATCTGCAATTTAAAGATTTTGTCTAGGTCCAAAAGGACCTAGTATCATGTGCAATTTAGAGAGTTTGCCCAGAGCACCCATCTCCAAATGGTTTATATAGAAAAAAAAGCAAGGATCCCAACACATATCCCTAGTCAACATCACTTTCAACTCATCTCCAATATGAGAAATGCCATCTGTTTCTTATCGTTTAGCCAACTTATAATTCATGCTGCCAAGTATCCAGCAACCTCAACCATTCCTAATTTGCTATCTAGCTTGCCATGTGGCATTGTATCAAATTCTTTCTGAAAGTCTAAATATGCAACATTCTCAGCACTACTCTCATCCACTGCCTGTATCACCTCACCAAAGAATTAATTAAATTTGTCAGACATGACCTGACTATCTAGTTTGCATTTATTTTTCTCGAAGTGTATACCTATCTTATCCTATATTATAGGGAGGAGGTGGCCTAATGTTATTATCACTGGACCCTTAATATATCAACCCAGTTAACGTTCTAGGGACCTGAGTTCAATCCCGCCATGACAGATGGTGTAATTTTATTTCAATAAATATCTGGCATTAGGACTCTGATCATGAATCCATTGTCAATCATTGGAAAAACCCATTTGGTTCACTAATGTCCTTTAGGGAATGAATATGCCATCTTTTCCTAGTCTGGCTATATGTGACTCCAAATCCACTATAATGTGGTTGACTCTTAACAACCCTTTGGGATGCTGGCCTAGCTGGTGGCACACCTATTCCCTGAATGAATAAAACAATAATGGCAGATTTCCCAATATTGAATGTCAAGCTGAGAGATCTATAGTTTCCTGGCTTAGTTTTTGCCCTTCCTTAAACAATGGCATCACATTTACAATCCTCCAGACCCCTGAGACTAATTCTATATTCAGAAAGGCCTGGTAAATTTCTGTCAATGGTTCCGGAATTTTCTCCCTTGCCTCTTTCAACAATCTAGGATGCACTCTATTTGGGCCAAGTGACTTCTCCACCTGGAGTGTTGCATCTCTCCTTTGCCTATCACTATACTGTATAGTTGCTCAACATCCACATTTTCACATGGGCCATTGCCACCATCTTCTAATTTCAGGTCAGAAAAAAGTATTCATTTAGCACCTCTACCATATGCTTTGCTTCAGTGAAGAGTTTACACAGTAAACAGCAGCTTATAAACTTCAAAGATTCTATACCGACAACAAACAAAAATAATGTCATTCACAAAATACATTGGACAAACAGGCAGAAAACTAGCCACCAGGATACATGAACATCAACTAGCCAAAAAAGATATGACCTACTCTCACTCGTATCCTTACATACAGATGAGGAGGGGGAACCTCTTTGGGACAAAACAACCATTCTAAGACATGCCAAACAGAGACACGCATGAGTATTCCTAGAAGCATAGCATTCCAACTGGAACTCGGTCAACAAACACATCGATTTGGACCCCATCTACCACCCTCTGAGAAAAAGAACAATAAGTGACATCACCAACATAAGAAATGATATCACCAATCAAAGAAACCTAAACACATAAATAGAAAGTGGAACATAATACCAGCACTTCACTGGAGGCTCACTGATGATGTAGGCAAAAGTGAAGACTGCTCAACATCCTCGCAGGAGCACGAGGTGGCAACGATGCAGTATCAATGCCATCATCAATGCCCACCTCTTCCTCCGCTACATTGATGACTGCATCGGCGTCACCTCGTGCTCCCACGAGGAGGTTGAGCAATTCATCAGCTTCACTAACACATTCCACCCCAACCTTAAATTCACCTGGATGATCTCTGATACCTCCCTCCCCTTCCTCGATCTCTCCATCTCCATCAATGACGACTGACTTGACAGTAACATTTTTTACAAACTCACCGACTCCCACAGCTACCTGGATTATACTTCTTCCCACCCTACCTCCTGCAAAAATGTTATCCCGTATTCCCAATTCCTCCTTCTCTGCCGTATCTGCTCCCAGGAGGACCAGTTCCACCACAGAACACCTTCTTTAGAGATTGCAATTTTCCTTCTCACGTGGTTGAAGATGCCCTCCAACGCATCTCATCCATGTCCCGCACCTCTACCTTAAAACCCCACCCTTCCAACCGCAACAAGGACAGAACCCCCCTAGTCCTCACCTTCCACCCTACCAACCTTCGCATAAATTGCATCATCTGTCAACATTTTTGCCACCTCCAAATGGATCTCACCACCAGAGATATATTTCCCTCTGCACCCCTTATCGCTTTCCATAAAGACTGTTCCCTCTGTGACTACCTGGTCAGGTCCATGCCCACAAGCAACCCATGCTCCCCTCCTGGCACCTTCCTTTGCCACCACAGGAATTGCAAAACCTGCGCCCATACCTCCCCCCTCACCTCCATCCCCAGGGCCCCAAAGGAGCCTTCCACATTCATCAAAGTTTCACCTGTGCATCCACCAATGTCATTTATTCTCCCCATTGCTCCCGGTGCGGTCTCATTTACATTGGGGAGACTGGACGCCTTCTCGCAGAGCGCTTTATGGAACATCTCCATGACACCCGCTCCAATCAACCCCATCGCCCCGTGGCCCAACATTTCAACTCCCCCCATCCCCACTCTGCCAAGGACATGCAGGTCCTGGACCCCCTCCACCGCCGCTTCCTCACCACCCGACGCCTGGAGGAAGAATGCCTCACCCTCCACCTCGGAACACTTAAAACTCAGGGCATCAATGTGGACTACCAGTTTCCTCATTTCCCCTCCCTCCACCTTACCCCAGTTCCAACCTTCCAGCTCAGCACCATCCTCATGACCTGTCCTACCTGCCAATCTTCCTTCCCACCTATCCACTCCACCCTCCTCTCTGACCTACCACCTTCATCCCCACCTCCATCCACCCATTGTACACTTGGCTACCTTTTCCCCAGCCCCACCCCCCTCCCATTTATCTCTTCATCCTGGAGACTCCCTGCCTTCATTCCTGATAAAGGGCTTTTGCCCAAAACGCCGATTTTCCTGCTCCTTGGATGCTTCCTGACCTGCTGTGCTTTTCCAGCACCACTCTAATCTAGTCACTGATAATATAACCTAGTATGGTGATGAAACATCTGAAAACAAACCTTCCAGCTCAATGAGCAAACCTACATCCAGAGTCTACACTGCTTATTCCTTATGGACCCCACTCTATCCTTTTACAATTAATATACTTGGAGAACATTTTACTTTTTGCTGTGGTGCACCCCGCCTTCCTTATTCCAGCCTTAGCCTATCTACTTCATTTGAGATACTCTTCTTGGCTGATATTGCTATTATTTTTCTGGAATGTATCATATGCTTCCTTTTACTTCCTTATTTTCTCATTAATATCCTTAATTATCGAGGGTACTCTAGCTTTTGATACCCCGTACTTATTTGTCATGGTATGTACCTAGCTTGAATCATGTTCAATTCAATTTCCACACTCACTAAGGTTATCATGAAGGACTCGCTTCTCAATTTCTCCCCTCAGATCAGGTTAACCCACCACCAGTCATCTCAATCTAATGAGAGAGTTACCCTATGGTCTGGTGAGACTATGGTGACTTTATCATCTGACCATGACTTCCACATATCTATTAGACTTCCCCTTATTTTTAGCTGAATCAAAACCTACCAAATGATATTCCCAAAAATATGTTGGTGCATTTTTTGATAGGTTCAGTATTTTCACTTGTCATTGGCTAGACCATTATTTGTTGCCCATCCCAAGTTGTCTTTGTAGCTTGCGAGACCATTTCAGAGGGCAGCTAAGAGTCAACCATTACATTGCTACATATTTGGATTTGCATGGAGGCCAGACCAAGTAAATATGGCAATTTCTTTCCCAAAAGGACGTCAGTGAATCAGATGGGTTTTTACAAGAATGACTTCATGTCGTCATTAAACTTTTAATTCCAGAATTTTTGAAATTGCATTTGAGTTCCACCATCTATAATGGGCTACTACCTGGCTCTCTGGATTGTTAGTCCAGTGATAATATCACTAAACCATTGTAACCTCCTCATTATGGTGTCTTTACCACTCTATTTATTAATGCCAAAAACAAAGCAAAAATCAACCATGTGTTGTTTGAATGTCACAAACAGCAGTTCTGGGTTGATAATTTGCCAACATGTTTGGCTAATACTGAGTTAAACATTAAGGCAACATCAGTGCATCATGCCTTGTCTATTTGAATAACCGTGTGCCAGTCCAACCTTTTGAAAGATGTAGTGAACATATGATTACTTTGAGGCAACATATCAATGTAGCATGCAAGAGTCCATCAGATAATATTGACCGTGGTTTACAAAGCTTTCTATCAGTGACAACATCCTCATCTCAGGCTTGGGCCTGTAGTAAATTAATTGATGTGATGATTTTGATGAGCAGTCAACAACAATCTTATTATGGTAGCATATGGCCTACAGCAGAGTAAAAGATGAACAAGGTTGGCCATGATCCTTCTTCACTTTGCAATTACAATGTTCCTGTTTAAATTTTAACAACATTGTAAGCTTAAAATAACATTCCGTTGGCTCTTGAGTGTACTGGCGTAAGCTGAAATAAAAATGATTGAAATCGCTGTTGTGTTGGCTTCTGAATTCATGAATGGATGATCTGCTTTTCAATTCTGGTTTGATCTCTAAAGCTGTTGCGAAAAACTGAAATATTGGCTGCATTGTCAGTGACGGGGGAGCAATTTACAATCTCTGATCATCTTTTCTGAACATTATTTATTTCCCTGTCTTCCTTGCATGCAAATCTTCTGCATTGTTGAATTTGAAGGAAAGTGAACATTTGTCAACAAACTTATACTCGACAACTTGGACTTTGAAATGTTGAGCTATCATTAATAACAGCACTCAAATTACTGTCACCTGTGTCTGATGTTAGTTGCTTTGAAGAACCATCCTGTGCTTCATCCTCAGGGGTTTTAAGTAAAAGTGATGTGCTCTGTGTCTTGTTCAATTACATTTTCTGATTTAAACAACCTGGATTTAATTCCGTAAAATTGTTATGGGTGGCAAGCGTTGAAGGATTTTAACCAGAACCAATTATTGGGTTTGTGATATTGAACGAGTATTAGATTCCTCTCGCAAAGAGAAAGTATTTTGATATGGCTGCATGAGACTACCAGCTGTTAACAGTGTTTCTAATATAGTAGCGGATACTTGGAATAATATTGAATGTGCTGTTGAAGCCAAGCTGGGGAGGCAATCAGTTTCAGGGAGATTTATCAAGATCAGATCAATACAGTAATTTCATATTATTAACAGAATCATCTCACTGTCTGATAGAAACAACAGTATTGTGTTTCTTTGTTTCAACTAGGTTAATGACTTTATTAAATAATATTCACGGACATTTTGCATCACAGTTAACACTCTTCCTACTGTTTTGCAGTCCGTGTGTAACATTGTAATGCAGTTATTGTGTCAGTTCTTTGTAACTTACCCCAGCATCTTTCAGAATGGACATTAAATCAACTGCAAGCATTTCTGGAAGTGTCAATCCTCTCATGAGAATTCTATAGTTCAGCCTAATTGAAAGTCACACAGAGTTATTGTGGTGCTCATTCTTCCTTAAAAAATATAGCAGTTGAATTCACCCTTTGTATACCTTCCCTGACTCATAAGTACTGAAGATCAATGAGACTGATTTTCCTGATGTTTGTCCCATAGGAATGCTCCATCCCTGGCCATCAATGATAGAGAATAAAAAAATGCACAGACCTTCTGAAATTAGTGTTTTCCATTTGCGTTTCCCTGGGATCTATCAGTTTCACTTGAAATGTGGTGGGTTATTTCGAGCCATAGTGTTCATGTGGCCCCAGAGAGTCTTGATTACTGCTATCTGAAGCTGTAAGTGAGTGCTTAATACCATTCTGAGGTCATGGAAAGGGCTTGATCCAAGCAGACTGGGTTCTTCCTGGTCTGGATTTTGTGTATACTGCAGTTTTCCAGCTGTAGGGCTCAGGCAGGCCAGGGAGATTAAGATTATCTAAGACATTTTTTTAAAAATTGCATAACACCAGTCTCTAACTCTCTCAGGTGTAGTTCACAGTGTTTTGGACAAATAAATAATTCTTACTGAGTGTCTATTGACATTCTATGACAGCCAATTAATTATTGGAGGCAGGCAAGATTTACATGGGTACTTGCAACAAGCAATGTTTGTTTACTCAGCAAGCAGCAACGCACACAATTTACAGAGTTTTTAAAGAGCGTAACAAGATGAATTAATTATAGAAATTGCAGCAAATTGTTCTGATATTTCCAACAAAAGGTAGAGTGAAGGATAATTATGTAATAGAAATTATTTGCATTTAATAGACTACAATTAGAGTTAGGGCCCTGGTGGTGGTACTGTGATGTAGACAATTATTGGACTACTAATCCAGGCTAATGCTCTGCAGAAATGGGTTCAAATTCCATCTCAGTAGATGATTGAGTTTAATTCAACTAGTAGCATCCAAAATATCACAATAGAAAGTAAAGCTATTGGAGCCAAATTTGCAGGCAAACAAATTAAGTGGATAGGCAAGTTGCAAGAAAGATACATACTGTTTCCAGAAAGATACTGAAAGGTTAAATAAATGGGCAAGAGATTCACAAATGAGGTATAATTTGGGAAAATGTGAAGTTGTTCATTTGGAAGGGAGAGCAAAAGATTAGAGTATTATTTAAATGGAGCAAAACTGCAGAAAGCAGTCGTTACTTTTGCATGAAACACAGAAATCTAGCACAATAAGTGCAGCATGTAATGGAACATTGGCCATTTTCAAGGGGTTTGGATTATAAAGTAGGGCAGTTTTATTGCAGCTGTGCAAGATACTGGTGAGATCACACCTGGAGTACACAGGGTAGTTTTGATCCCCTTATTTAAGGAAAGATATTATTTCATTGGAGGCAGTTCAGAAAAGGTTCACAAAACAGGTTGGACTCTACTCATTGGAACTGAGAAGAGTGAGAGGTAATCTCATTGAAACATATAGGGTTCTTAAGGAGCTCACAGGGTAAATGTTGAGACGGTATTTCCCCACATGGAAGAGTCATGGGCCGATCACTGGAGAAGGCTGCTGTACATTTTCAGAATGTGCCATTTGATAGTATGCCATAGCAACCTTTGACCCAGAAACAGTAATTAAAGTTTGTAACTTCTATAAAATGTCTGTGAAATTTGTGATTGTTTTTAAGTAACTTTGGCAGAAACTAAAGAATTTCAATCAGTAGTAAAGAAATCAATTCAACCTTTGTGAAATTATGAGAGATATTGGTTCATGATGACTCTTGGCTGGGATCTGCACTGACAAAAAGGAAGTTAAAACAACATGCACTCATGTTCGAAATCTGCCAGAGTAGATGGCGGAATTGAATCCAATGAAAATCTGAAAATAAAAGTCAAGCAATGACCATGAATCGACTGTTGGAAAAACCCATCTGGTTCATTGATGTCCTTTAGGGAAGGAAACTGCTATCCTTACCCACTCTGGCCTACATGTGACTCCAGGCCCACAGCAATTTGGTTAACTATTAACTGCGCTCTGGGCAATTATGGACAGGCAATAAATGTTGGTTGAGCATTATTCATAAAAAAAATGCAAATCTCAGAAAGAGGTGAGTTTATCTATTTGGAGGAGAAGGTAGTCATAGTTCTTAGAGATAATATGCAAGCTGAGACAAAGTATATAAAATCTGGAAATTTGTAAGATTAGCGCAGAGAGAAGAGCTGAATGTTTTGCTGGAAGTGGCTGAACTGGAAACTTAAGTACTATTGGTTGATTGGTGAAAAAAAACTCTTCAAATCTACACCATCAGGACAGATGTAACAGAAGGGAACATTGTAGAAGCTTTTGTTATTGATGATAATCGTACTCTTAAAAGTTGAAGGTGAAGATAATTATCAGATTGATCATCTAAACTGAATAAAGAACAGCATGTTATGGAACCGTTTAGCTACAAACTGCAACATTTGTGTGGAGAATGAAAGTTGTGGATGTGGAAAACCTATTTTTGTATTGATGACTTCAAATGAAATTTTACCTAATTATTTACAGGATAATCCACCAGGTATCATTTTAAAATTGATTCTTATTGATGATAAAATTAATATTACAAAAATTGAAATCATATCTGTAATTTCTCCTTTAGTAAATTTGGAATTGTTCTTACAGTTCCCAAAACAATGAATCTCCTTTTGTATTAGATATGTTTTTGTTTGAAAATTAATAAAGTGGTAATTGCATCTTACACTTTATTAAGTGATAGCAAGACTAAATGTCTTGCAATATGTAAAGTACTTTTGTGCAACAGTGATTTAGAAGCAGAGATTTAAGAAATTTTATGGATATTATGGAAAATTGATTAGTTTCTTTAAATTTTAGCTAAAAATCCCAGAAGTTACTTCTCATGATTTTCCAGTTGTGTCAGTATTATATTTACATGCCATACTTTGATAGAAATGAAAAGAAGCATGCCAATCACACAAAACTGTTTTCTTTTCAATGCAGTGTGGATCTTCATGGTACTCATAATATCACCTCCAACTTTGCATGTCATCTGCATAGGATTTTTTCTTCATGACCTGTTGTTTGACAGTTCTCTGTCTCTACTCCAATTATTTTGAATATTATTTGCATTCTCTGTACCTAGATTTTAATTTTACCTGGATTATTGGCTTTGCAAAATTTAGATATTTTCAAATTTGTGATTCATTACACAGGATAAAAAGCTGCTCAGTAAAAATAACTAACAACACATTCACTCTGGAAGTCTAGTGTAGCAAATGGAAGAAGGACATTATTACAATAAGACATTCTTCCTGAGGCTGTCAATGTTGAGAGACATTTTTCCTGTATCGAAACGGAATCACTCAGCCTGAGTGTTATGGATCCTGTCAAAAAGGAAAGTATCATATTGCTGGGTGCTGCCAAACTTCAGTCTCCATGTTATGACGATTTCATAACAATAGATGATTTTTCTTGAGTTCCTTCTGGTGGACTATCAAGAATGGAGCAATGGCATGAACTCTGCCAGATTAATATAGCAATTTGACTCTGATAAAGTATTTAATATAAAACATGAATTTCATGTTGTCATAACTTTTAAGTAAACATTTGGATTATGGTGCACCAAATCACTATTTGTGTTATAAGCGGTAACATTCATGCCAACATTATTTTTTCCTCTGGTTTTGTACATTTTACACACCCAGTTTTGAAAGTATGTGCTTTGAAGTGCTTTCTTATAAATGATGAAGACTGAAAGCTTACCTTGTTATTTCAATTAGAGCAAGTTATTTTGCAGAATGTTTTATGTACATATCAAGTACAGTTGCCTAAATACACATGATGTCAATTTTCCCTTCTGTAAGTGTGTTCAAGTCTTATTGTTAAACCAACCAATTTAAGAAAATCAAATTATGTGTTACAATGAACAAGGAAATATCAATAAATTTGAATCTTAAATTGCTAAGTAAAGAAAACCTCTTCCTTAGGTTTACATATACAAATCCCTTGTTGTAAAACAGCTTCCAGGGCTTTGCAGTAAATATGTTCCAAATCTTTACCTTAGTTTATTTCTGATGGACAATCAGAAAAGATGTAATAACTTATTGAACTCAGCTATTTTGAGAACAGCAATCTTCAAGTATGTATAAATTGTGATTTGTCAGATACTTCTCATTAACATTTGGAAGCAAACCATTATTGGTTTTACTTTTGGTGTGAACACTAATAAGATCATGACAAATAAGAGCAGGAGAAGGCTAATTTGCTCAATCTTTCAATATAATATTGGCTGATCTGATCGTGACCTTAAATCTACTTTACTGCTTTTCACAGATAACCATTGCCTCCTGTCAATCAAAAGTCTGTCTAATTCAACTTTGAATATACAGGTTTCCAGTGATCCAGCTTTCATTGCTTTCTGTGGAAGAAATTTTCAAACGCTAACAGCCATTTGAGAGAAGAAAATCTTCCTTATGCTTCATCTGCCAAATTTTTGTCCATTCACACAAGCTGGTCATACCTGTTTGCATACTCTTTCTGTCAACCTCACAACCTTCTTTCCTACCATTTTTATGTCATCAGATTTGGCTACAGTATAATTCCAAGTTGTTACTGTAGATCCTAAATAGTTGAGACCTCAAAACTGGGGGTTTGCCAAACTGAAATGACCAGTTCATCCCAACTATTAGATGGCTAATTCTCCATCCATGCCAAAATATCACCCCAAACTGTAGCCTTTTATACGGGCCTTTATCTTATGCCTTCTGAAAATCCAAAATACACTGCATTTACAGGTTCTGCTTTATCCTCCTTCCTTGCTTCAACTTCAAAGGACTCTACTAAAATTTGTTAAACATGATTCTCCTTTCTTTAAATTATGTTGACTCTGCTTGACTGTTATTATTTTTGAACTGAAAATGTGTTGCTGGAAAAGCGCAGCAGGTCAGGCAGCATATTTTTGAAACATACTTCTACCACATCCTCAATTGTGGATTTCAGCATTTTCCTGCTTTCTGCCAAATGGTTTCATGAGTAGAGACAAAGCCTCTGTTGCTTTCTAAACACTTGGAATTTATCCCCAATCTATTGAATTTTGGAAGATTATAAGCAAAGTATTCACTGTCTCTGCAGTCATCAGTTTTAAGACCTAAGAATGCAGACCATCGGATTCAAGGGATTTGCCTGTTTTTCTTTCTCATAGTTTTCCTAGTTTTTTTTTGACAAGGATTGTATTAAGTTTCTTTCAGCTAATTTCCCCAGCTTTTGGATTCTTATTGGGCTGTGCTTTATGTGTCCTACAGTACAGATAGGCACAAAATTCATTTTGCAAAAGCTTAGTCACATCTCTGTTTCACATTATTTATTATCCAGTTTCAATTTGCAAGGAATCAATGCCCATTCTTTTTAAATACTTCTAAATCTTTTTATTGTCTGTTTTTATATTTTTGTTCATTTTCTGTTCCTCCAATATCTCCTTTTTTTGTTTTTATCAATTACTGGTTATTTAAATAATTCTCAATCTTCTTGGTTAAAATTAATTTTTGGCAGCATTGTGCAAGTTTTCTTCTCTTACCTTCTTTAATTAACAATGAATATTTTTTCCTATCTAAAATATATTTTACTTAAGTGTTATGAAATATATATCTGGTACTGCTTTTTGATTATCTTATCGTTTCACCTATTTTCTACTTGTAGTTTTGCAATACCGTTTTCAAAACCTTGTTATTGCCTCTGTCTAAGTTTGAAACATTAGTTTCAGACCCAAATTTCTCACCTTCAAACTGGATGTGTAATTCCACTATTTTATGGTTCATATTTATCTAAAGAATCATTTGCTGTAAGGTTATTCATTAATGCTGTCTTATTGTAAGCCGACCAGGTCGAAACTTGTTTTCAAATACAGTCCTAAATATATTTTTGACCTGAATCTTCAGGTAACTTTTGTCAATATGAAAGAACCACTCTTTTTGAAGATTTATATCTCCTACAGTTATTATAATCCATTCCTCAGACCTCAAAAATAATCTTTCTGCAAAACCTATTTTTAATATGAGATTCTTAAGGAGTGGCAGACAAGATAGTTCTATCTTAAAGTACTCCTTGCTTTTCTTCCTATGCAGCATGTTGTTCTTCTCAAAAGGTAAGGACTCTGAATGACTCTCCAATTTTGAGAGTTAACCCACCATTGGTCAGGGAATCTCCTTTCAAGTCAATATATGTGGCATCCACGTGAAAATCCAAATCAGTGACTAGGTCCTTCTGAAATGTGTTTAGGACACAGGAACATCCTTACTTCTGTTTCCCACTCTTGGAAGGAAAATCAAGTCCATTAACTCTAAGGCAGATGTGGAAACATTTCCTTTTTATTTGTTAAAAACTGAAAGAAACTGCTGCCTTTTTTTTTGAAAAAAAGTCTCTCAGCAATGTCAACTCACAAAGAGCTGTAATGTAGGACAAACTCACATCATCATATTATGTGATGTGTCCTTGGGTAATTTTTTACCTTGAACTTTAAAAAAAATCTTCTTTACAACCATTTTAAGTATGACATGTTAAAAATTACTTTGTCAATTTAAATGTAAATTGCATGAAAAAAATGCTTGTACAGAATGTTAACATAAATGCAAATTGCAAATATAACCAGTCCGAAGAGAATATCTCTTCTCAATTATTTTTAAACAAGCCCATTGGTTTTCCTTTTTTTTCTCTCTATTTACCACAAATACTGACAGAAATCCAAAGGCTATGATATATTTTTGAGTGATAGGGACAGATATCCATCAAGCCTATTTACGGCAATTGTACAAAATGGAATAATTAAAAAATGGTCAATTGTTAACTTGAATGAATGGAGAACAGTCCTTTGATTATTCTTCAAAGAGCTTACTCTCCATTCTCAAAAAAAACACTATGTCAATCTGATACTGCAAATTATTTTTTTTTAAATTTGCTAACTTGTCATTTGAAGTATGCTCTTCAATCTACAGTGTTGGATTTATTATCTAGGTAGTCCTATCAATTGATTCGCAACCAATTATCCAATACTTTTTGGAAGTTAATGCATCAGGATAAGTTGAACTGCAATGCATTTAATTGGAAGCTAAAATGGAACATCAACTATTATGCTTATAATTCCTTTTTTTGTGCAGTAACTTTAATGTAACTGTGTAACTTGTGTATATGGGATGAGCTGCTAGAGGAAGTGATGGAGGCAGGTTAAGTTACAACTTTTAAAAGACAACTGGATGGGTACATGAATAGGAAGGGTTTAAAGATACATAAGCCAAATGCTGGCAAAAGGGACTATCTCAGTTTAGGATATTTGGTCAGCATGGATGACTTGGATCGAATGGTCTGTTTGTGTGCTAAATAAATCCATGACTCTATGAATGACCAATTTGAGAACTGTCATTTTCATAATGAAAATATTTATCATATTTTATTGAGTTAAATTTAGTTTTTTTAATTAAAATTTTAATTGTACACTTTGTAAGCCAAATTTATTGATTTACAATACTTTATGAAACATTCCCCTCTAATAAGAATGATAGCCTGATACAAATCCAAATCAATGTTCCAAAGTAAATCTGCAATATTTCCACCTATAAAGCAGGTCAACTAATTATTCATCCAGCATCAAAGAAAACTTGTCAAATTATGTGCAGCAGCATTGTTAGAACAGCATGTAAAATCTAATTTAAGGATTATTTTGTGTTTTCTTGTTTAAAAAAAACCAGTGAATTACTAAATCAGGTATGAAGTGTGAGCTCTTGTGAAAAGTGATAAAACTTTACCATTGTAAATCATTCAATCCATACAAAAACCAACTCTAAGTCAGGAGATAGGCCACATTAGACTGACATTTTAACATATCTGGGTCTTGGAGAAAATGAGGACTACAGATGCTGGAGATTAGAGTTGAGACCGTGGTGCTAGAAAAGCGCAGCTGGTCAGGCAGCATCCGAGCAGCAGGAGAATCAACGTTTTGGGCTGATGAAGGGCTTATGCTCAAAACAGGTAGTGCCTATCAGTGCACACAGATATTATGTTGATTTACCTTGACCTTTAGTTGTAATATTGTTCAAGTATGCAGAGATATAACAATGTCACTTGTGTGAAGAATGGCATCTTCCACATGACTGTTCTTTCAGTTTATTCAGAGATGGAGTGAACTTGATGAGATTGAGCTTGATAACATTATGTAGATTTTTTTTCTGATGCCAACTACAGTTCAAGAATTATAAAAATGTAATTCACATAATCCCATAAATACAACTCATTTCAACACAACGATACAAATAAAGAAGATACCATGCTTTCTGACATTACTTTAAGCATAAAGCTAAATTTTAAATCCCATAAAAAGTCAATGGTGGACAAAGGCATTCCCACATGCATGTTCTGAAAACTGTCAACCTGCTGCTCACCCAATTCATGAGGAAAGTGGGAGCTCACGAGCAGAGGAGGAGAACGAAGAGCAGATAGTGCTGGAAATACTCAGCAGAATGGGCAGCATCCGTTAGGCAAAGCAGAATTAATATTTCAGGTCCAGTGAGCCATCTTCAGAACTGAAGTTCTGAATCCATTTTTTTTTGTTTTTTGGCAGCAGGGGAGGAGGTTGTGTGCTCAGTATCAAGCTGATGGCGTCAAGTTACGTGAGTGAGGAAGGGTTTTGCAAAAATCACATTGTTAAGCAGTCCAATCAGTAAGAGCTTAGACACTCCTTGTCAAGTCTACGCAATCTCTCTTGTTCCTCCTGTCCCCACTAAGGCAAGATACTTACCTTAGAGGCCCTTCCTGTTAGTTTTGCATGCATGAGGTGACTAGAATGGGCAGCATGTTTAACAGCAGGTTGAAATACCAGCTGAGCCCAAGGAATATTATTAGACTCAATTTGCATTGATAAATAAAATTCTTGCCAGAATCCTGTGCAATCTTGACTTCACCTGAAATCAGTAATTATGAAAGAAGAAATTGGTGGGAATGGAGAAAAAAGGTGCTCCTTTTGAATTTTATCTGCTCTGTTGCTCCTTTCCAAAAATTGAGCAGAGTTCAAATCTTCCTGAAATGTCTCTCAATTGTCCCCTCAGCACTTATGACATTACAACCCTACAAAAAGCTTTCACAACTCTCTCCTCAGAAACTGAATTGCCTTGTCTTTCTGTCCATTCATGTCTCAGCATCATTCTTTCCGTTGGTCTCTTCTCAAGTAGATTAAATGATTTTCCAACATAACAGAGCTGAAAATTGATTTTGCAAAAATGCAAACTAGCAAATTGCACCTTATTTGATAGCTGGAGAAAATATACTTATTATTTTAACCATATTGTTTTTATAATTGCCAGATAATTTTTGCTCAAAAACGTTAAAACTAGCTAATTTTCAATTCCTTTTTGAGGCAAAATGGTTTCAAAAATCTGGAAATTTGATATGTATTTAAATGGAGTCCTTAGTTTAAGTGATCAAATTATAGCCTTTTAATTTTGATTAATGCTGAGAAGGCTGTGTTTTGGAATGAGTGAAAGCATGAAGAATTTAATTAATATTAGAGATGATGTTCAAATTGAACATATTTAACTCAAGGGCATTCATTTTTAATTTTAATTTTGCATTCATGAGAGAATAGCTGGTTATAAAATATTTCCAATAGATCACAAAGACAGTTAAGAATGATTTAAGGATAATACATCACCCTAAGCTGCATTGCAGCACCAGCAATGATCTTTGTAGCCATCAGGGTTTCTAGTTGTCTGGTAAATCACATGGTGAAGCCAAAATTCAGTGTCTGAGCACTTCATCATAGACTGCAGTGAAAATTATAATTTAATTCCAATTTCCTGTACTGATCCACCAGGTCTCTATCGCAAGTCTGTTTATGTTCATAATACCATGAAGCCCCTAGGTGCAAATTATGCCACTAAATTAATTGACTTTAAATAATTAAGTACCTTTCTATTTTTTGACTTTCAATGAACAACTTGATGCATATTTATTTTTGCCCCTCTACTGCCATTCCAGTTTTTTGTAGCTTTACTCACCATTTTCTGAGACATACATTGACAGGCTAACTGTACAAAACTTCATATTTTTATGATCTTGAGGTTTGATTGTCATAAAAACGCATTTAGTTTTCTGATGTTTTTAGGGAAGGAAACTGCCATCTTTACTGGTCTGGCTAAATGTGACTCCAGGTCAACAACAAAGTGATTGAATGTTACTGCTATCTGAAATGACTCAGCACTAAACTATTAAACATGTCAAACAGGAATAATTTGAATGGACTACCTCGTACTGACCCAAACACCCCAACAGTGGCAAACTCAGCCTTGTGCATTCTGCAAAGTCCTCCTTAAAAATGTTAGGGAGCTAGTGCCAAAAGTGGTCATGCAGTCTTATAAGCGACTCAAGCAACAGCCTAACATGATCATACAAATTGAATTGTACCTCAAGGCCGTGTCACAAACAATACCACCTGGGTATGTCCTGTGCCCCAACTGGTAGTGAAGGAACAAACAAGAAGGAAAAATATTCTTGATGTTATCTTCACCAATCTTCTTACTGCATTTGTCTCTGCCCATGACAATATTGATAGAAGTGACAACTTCACATTCCTTATGGATACAAAGTGCCACCTTCACAATGAAAACACTCTTTATCAGGTTGTATGGCACTACCATCATGCTAAATGGGACAGTTTTTGTTCATATCTAATTACTAAAGTCTGGGTGTCCATGAGTGCTGGAGACAATTAACACCAAAATAATTGTAATTCAACACAGTCTAAAACCTCGTTGCAGAGTGTTTATCTGACCCAACAATTTCCATCATGCCTGGTTCAATAATGAGTGAAGGGGACATGTGAGGAGCAACATCAGGCATGTATAAAAAAAGTGGTGTCAGTGCGATGAATCTATAACACAAGAATAACTGCATGCCAAACAACATAAAGAGCAAATGATAGGCAGAGCTCAGTGATTTTGCACCCAATGGATCAGATTTAAACTCTGTCATCCTGTCATATGCAGTCTTGAATGGTAGTGAACAGTGAACTGCTAACTGGCAGAGGAGACTCCACAAATCTTATCATCCACAATGATGGAGGACCCCGATGAGTCAGTGCTAAAGATACGATGGAACATAGCCCACTTTCTTGAAATGCAATTCCCCAACACTCAAGAAACTTGACGCTATCCATAACAAAGTAGCCCATTTCATTGGCATCACATCTACAAGTAATACCTACACAGAAATCACCAGCATTCATCTTTGCTCCACCATCCATACACAGTAGGGGCTGTGTGGAATATCATATAATATACTCCAGACATTCACCAAGATACATTGGACAGTGCTTTCAAAACCCGTAACCACAATCATCTGGAAGGTTATAGATAGCACACACATGGGAATGCCACCATCTGTAAGTTCCCATCGAAGGCATTCACCATTCTGACTTGGAAATATTTTGCCTTATAAATATATATCCTTGAGTGTTACTCGTTCAAAATCCTGGAACTCCCTCCCTAAATGTATGCATCAAATTGACTGCATCATTTCAAAATGGCAGCTCTCCACCATCCTGAGGGCAACTAGAGACAGGCAATTAATGCTGACCCAGTCAGTGGCTCCTAAATCCAATAAATGATTAAAAAACAACTACATCCAAACCATTCAATCTTTCTATTCTTTTCACATATCTCTCCTAAACCTTCCATTGTAGGGAAAATAACCCCAGTTTCTTCAGTAATTGAAGTAATTTGTTCAATTGAAATCACTCAAATCTGGTTCATCTCTTCTGTACTCACTTTCAGGTCTTGACATCTTTCTTAAAGTGTAATTCATAAAACTGAATGTTCTGAGGCTTAACCAGCATTTTATAAAGATTTTGAGTCATGTCTTGCTTTTGTATTTTCATCTCCTATTACTATACCAAGGATTCCATCTGTTTTTGAAGTCTTCTAAAATCGTCCTGTTATCTTCAAAGATTTGTGTTCATACATCCCTTAGGTCTCTTTATTTCTGCACCCACTTTCAAATGTTAATTTATTCATGCTGCCAGTTCTCTTTCTTCTAAATAAAGTTTATCATTTCACTTTCCTCTGTTTTAAATTTTATCGACCCACTTCACTAATGTGTCAATATCTTTCAGAAGTCTGCAGCTGTCCTGTTCTTTCTGTATTTTGTGTTATCTCTGAGCTTTGAAATTGTGCCTTTCAAGTCCAAACGAGGAGTACGTACTAAATATTAATATATAGCGCTTCTAATCAGTTCCCAAATCATATTATATCTACTGAAACACTTTTTGAAGTGTAGTCAATATTGTAATTAGGAAATGCAGCAGCCAATTTGTACAGAGCAAATTTGACCCACAGACAGCAATATGAAAATAACTAGTTAAAATATGTGTTTTTATAATGTTGATTGGTAAATCCTGGCTCTGGAGACACCCTTGCAGTTATGTCTTGAAATGATGCCAAAAGATCTTTAACATTCATGTCTGAATCACTATCATGTAGTTTACATAATTGTGTTTTCTTTTTGGGACCTGTCCACTATTTGCCAAGGTATTACAATCATCAGGCTTAGCAAATTAGCTAAATCAACACAAATTGCCTTTGATTAATATTTCAAAACTTAAAAATAAAACAAAGTTTACATCATTTTGTTTGCTTTCAATAAAAAGAAACTTTTTCCTTTGTCTCTGCATTAGAACCAGATTGAACTGGTGAAAACTTGCCACTTTCTGCTATCTTTGTTGAGATCTTATTATTAATGAGTATCTCCCTTTTTTTTAAAATCCTCCTGCGCTTACAACCCAAGGAGATGGCTCATATTAGACAACATTTGTCAATTGCCTGAAGCCAGGGACCTCCCAACACAATGGGTATATGGTGTTATTGCATTCTAAGAAGTTAATGAATTGCTTTTGTTTGGAGTCTTCGGGGGAAACAACTTCAGTGCCTAGCACATGAGCACTGAAATCATTTTTCACTTCTGTGCAAAAATACAAGCTGATCAGGACTCAATGCTTCAAACATCAAGAGGCAAAAATATTTGAAGATATTTGTGGAAAATGAACAACACCTCCACCTAATAACCCACAAACTCCATAAACACCACAGGATTAATTCTGATGGACCCCATATATCAAGGGAGGGACTCAGCTGGTATGAGAAAGTGGATGTAGTAGAATCATAGGCTATCCGATGGAAAATGGTCAGGCGTCTAAACTGTTTTAGTGATTGAAGCTTATTATCATGTTTAAGGTGGGCTGCCTGGAAGTTGAGGTGGCTTGCTGAATGGGTGAATGTGACTGAGCCATCTAGTTTGAACTGATATCTCTCGGTGTTTATCTCAGAGGAGTTCCAAGACAACTGGGTACTGGAAGTGTCAGTTTTTGATGGACCTGGAGAAGCATGTTTGTCCTACCTTATTGACAGTGTGTGCTGCTGGCTGGTCAACATTCATTGTCTGTCCCTATTATCGTTGAAAAGGATGTGGTGAGCTGCCTTTTTGAACCACTGCAGTCAACTTGCTGTGGATTGACCCACACTGCCATTAGGGAGGGAATTCCAGGAGTTTCACTGTGGGAATGTGAAAGGAAAAGCAAATCAAATCAAAATGTTCAGCAGCTTGGAAGGGAACGTTACGTGGTGGTATTCCTCTGTTTATGCTACCTTTGTCCTTTAAGATAGAAGTGGTCATCAGTTTGGAAGTTTCTGTCTGAGGATCATTGGTGAATTTCTGCAGTGCATTTTATAGATAGTACACACTGCTGCTAGTGACCTTCAGTGGTGAAGGGAGTGGATCCTTGTGGATGTGGTGTCAATCAAACTGGCTGCTTTGTCTTGAATGGTGTCAAGCTTCTTGAGTGTTTTTGGAGCTGCACCCATTCAGGCAAGTGGCGAATATTCCCTGCTTGTGCCTTGTATATGGTAGACAGACGTTGGTGAGTCAAGAGTTAAGTTACTCACTGCAGTATTCCTAGCTCTGACTTGCTGTTGCAGCTACTGTGGTTAGTGGCAAGTCCAGTTGAGTTTTTAGGAGAAAGTGATGACTGCAGAGGCTGGAGATCAGAGCTGAAAATGTGTTGCTGAAAAAGCGCAGCAGGTCAGGCAGCATCCAAGGAGCAGGAGAATCGATGTTTCGGGCATGAGCCCTTCTTCAGGAATGATTCCTGAAGAAGGGCTCATGCCTGAAACATCAATTCTCCTGCTCCTTTGATGCTGCCTGACCTGCTGCGCTTTTCCAGCAACACATTTTCAGCAGTTGAATTTTTAATCAATGGTACTCCCCAGGATGTTGATGGTGCAGGATTCAGTGACAGTGACACGATTGAATGTCAAGGTGAGGTGGTTCGATTGTCTTTTATTGGTGATGGCCATTGCCTGGCATTTGTGTGGTGTGAATGTTCCTTGCCACTTGTCAACTCAAGCCTGAAAAGTGGCTAGATGTTGTTACATTTGAACATGGACTGCTTCAACATCTGAGGAGTTGTGAATGGTGCTGAACATTGTGCAATCATCAGCAAACATCCTCACTTCTGACCCTCGAGAAGATTCTTGATGAAGCAGCTAAAGATGGTTGGTCTAGGACACTATCAATTGGAATAAAAAAAAGCTCACTGAACTCTTGATTCCTTTATTTAAGAAAAATGAGGATACTCGGCATCAGATCTAAAAATGTTTGCAAATCTTTTCTCAAATTAACTTGCTCACATCACCATGAAAGATTAATTCACTTTAGGCAGTGGAGGGTTTGTTCAGTAAAGATTTAACCAAGCAATTCTGAATTACTGTTTATTGGGTGACACAGTGACTCAGTGGTTAGCACTGCTGCTTCACAGAGCCAGGGACCCAGATTTGATTCCAGTCTTAGATGACTGTCTGTGTGGAATTTCCACATTCTCCCTGTGTCTGTGTAGACAACGATTACTCAAATATCAAAGCCAAAGACTCTGCTATCTCCTCTCTAGCTTTCCAGGGGATCCTCGGATAAATCCCATCCAGCCCAGGAGACTTTCACTCCTTCTCGAATTGATAACACCTCTTCGTAACTAACCTTGATCCTTTCTAGTCTAATATCTCATACCTCCTTCTTCTCCTCTACAATATTCTCCTTTTCCTGAGTGAAAACTGATGAGAGATGTTCATTTAGCATCTCTCCGATCTCCATAGGGTCCACACTCAACTTCCCACTTCTGCCTTTGACTGGTCCTATTCCTACCATAGTCATCCTTTTATTCCTCGCATACCTATAGAAAGTTTTAGGGTTCTCCTTTATTCTATTTGCTAAAGACTGTTCATGTCCTCTCTTTGCTCTTCTTAACTCTCTCTTTAAGTCCTTCCTAGCTGATCTGCAACTCTCTATCACCTCATCTGAACTATCTTGCCTCATCAACACATAAGCCTCCTTCTTCTGCTTAACAAGAGGTGCAATTTCTGTAGTAAACCACGGTTCCCTTACCTAATCACTTCCTGACAGGGACATACCTATCAAGGACACCGCAATATCTGTTCCTTAAACAAGCTCCACATTCAATTGTCACCATCCCCTGCGTCTTGCTACTCCATTCTATGCATCCTAATTCTTGCCAAATCACATTGTAATTGCCCGTGTCCCATCAATAACTCTTGAGCTGTGGCATGTATCTATCCCTTTCCATTGCTAAACTAAACGTAACTGAATTATGGTCACTCTCTCCAAAGTGCTCACCTACAACTAAATCAAACACCTGGCCTGGTTCATTACCAAGCAACAGATCCAGTGTGGCCTCCCCTCTTGTCAGCCCTTTGACATACTGTGTCACGAAACCCTCCTGTACACATTGGACAAAAACTGATCCATCTGACGTACTAGAGGTATAGCATTTCCAGTCAATGTTGGGGAAGTTAAAGTCCCCCACAATGACCACTCTGTTCCTGCAATTTTGCTGCCAAGTTGCTCTATGCACACAGATGTACTTCCATCTCAAATATCAACACATGCCACATTTTATGGTTCTCAGTTTGATTTTGTCATGCTCATTTTGTACTTACTTAGAAGCTCAAGGCATCTCTGGCATGACTTGTGTTTTTGCGCACTACCATGTCAAAGAGGACTCACAAGTCAGCACCAGCCTGTCTTCAATGGGTGAGCATTGGATTGTGATAGTAGGCAAGATAATGCAGTAGACCGAGTGCTGGGGGAAAAGTTTTGGGATGTTAAAAGATTGGACAGAAACATGGGGAGCTTGAAAACCGACAGGGATGACATGGATAGCAGCACAAAACAATATATTGCAGAAGTGTGGGCTGTGCCATAATGACTTTCAGACAGGGCTTGGATCTGACTCTTCAGAGCATGACCTGGATGAAGCACCACCCCAAATCCTCTCAGTTCAAATTTATTTCACAAAGCAGCATCCCTAGTATCAAATTTATCAATGAGAGGAACATCCTTTTAAACATTTTCTTTATCAAGCACATTTAGGGTCCGACACATTTTAATCAAATCACCCCTCATCCTCCGAAGCTCCAGTGAAAATTCCACTGCATCCAATTTTTCATCCCAAAAAAAACTGTTTATTTCAACTTAGTAAACATCCAATCAGCAATCTCCATCACATGTGAGTCTTTTTTAAAAATGAACCCTAAACTGCACATAGCATTTGATATGATCTCAGCAATGCCCGAAATAACTGAAGCATAACTTACTTGCTTTTAAGTTCAACTCCTCTCGTCATTATGTATTTCATTAGCCTTAACCTACTTGCTGTCCCTGCATATTAACTTTTCATGCTTCAATCACCAGAGGACTGGTTGAAGGAGCATGAAGAAGACATTTATTTTGCTTTCTTTTACTCAGAACATTGAGTACAGGATTTGAGAGGTCATGTTGTGGCTGTACATGACCTTGGTTCGGCCATTTTTGGAATGTTGTGTGCAATTCTGGTCTGCCTCCTCAAGGAAGGATGTTGTGAAACTTGAAAGGGTTCAGAAAAGATTTACAAGGATGTTGCCAGAGTTAGAGGGCTTGAGCTATAGAGAGAGGTTATAAGGACTACAACCTGAGGGCACAGCCTCAAAGCAAAGAGACAATCCTTTAGAACTGAAACAAGGAGGAATTTCCTCGGCCAAAAGGTGATTAATCTGTGGAACTGGTTCGCACCGAGACAAAATAATTGAGTGTATTTAATGCAGGGGTAGATAGGTCCTTAATTGGTAAGGGGATCCAGTATTGTGGGGCAAAGACAGGTGAATGGAGTTGAGAAACAAAGCAGCCCCATAGACTGAATGAGCTGAATGATCTGTTTTTGCTCCTCTATCTTATAGTTTTATGGTTTTTGTTGCAATCAGTTTTCTTGATTTCCCATATAATGCAGGTGGACCATTCCACGCGACCAAGCTCTCCTGCCAATGTAAGTCTCAGCAACTATGGACAATATACTCAGAACTGATTACACACCCTTTCTCAATACTCGCTGAAATCAGATTTCTAACTCTGACTCTCTATCTCTAACAAAACCACATATCACAAAAATAAGAATCTTACAAAGTATTTCCCTCCTGATGCTACTTATTCATCCTCTGGACCTGGTACCTGAGCAGCCAATTCTAGGTCACTTTTTGAGTTATGATGACACATCTGGAGATCTGCCTCTGGATTTACCTCCGCTGTCATATTCGTTAATAATATTATTTCTTCTACCTCTTTGGGAAGTTTCTCCTTGTGGTGGCCTCTGCATTAAATTCAAATCCTCACTGATGTTACTATGAACTATTACCCTGGTATCTCTTGGCATCTGCCGCTCTGCCAATATGTGGCACAGGGAAATGGATTGTTGAGGTATTTTGCAGCCTCAACTCTTCCTTCATCTCTCTGTGAAGGCAAGTGTAGAAGTCAATTGCGTTCACCCAAAGACTGTATGTCATCATCAAATTAGGTAGAGCTCAATTTAACATGAGCATTGTTTTATATGGCCATAGTTCTAAAAGAATCAATGTTAATATGCAGCACAACAACAACAAAGTCCAAGTCTTAGACTGATAACTGATGAGCGATTTTCCTGCTGCACACATGCTAGGCAAGATCAGGCACACCTTTCCCTGATAAATATTCAATGGAATTACCGTCGCTGATTTCCACACTATCATGATCCAAGTAGTTACCGTTGTCGAGAGACTGAACTGGACTAGTCACCTAATTATGTAACTACAAGAATAGGTCATCATAATATCTCACATTATAATGCTCAAACCCCTGAACAGCATCTGTAAGGCACAAGTCAGGGGTGTGATGGAATACTCCTCAGTCGTCTGAATGAGTACAGTTCCAACAACAATCCAGAAGCTTAGTACAATCCAAGACAAAATAGAAAACCAGAATATTAACTCATCCACCATGTGAAGCATTAGCAAAAAGCTCAGTGGTAGCATTAGATAATTATTAAAACATAAATAATGTTTAAGGCTATGGGGAAAGACAGGAAATTGGCAATAAGTTAAAATGGTGCAGACACAATTGTCCAAACAGCCACCTTGTTTGTTGTAATAATTCTGTACTTTTATAACTTAGGTAATGTGCTGCAGCAACTCATCAAGGCACCTTCCAAACCTCTACCTTTGTCTCTTAGAAGTGAAAAAGTAGCAGAATGTGTGGAAATGTCACCACCTGCAGTGTCCTCTTCAATTCACTTCCAAACAATATTGTAGATATTTGTACACTACATGGACTGCAGCACTTTAAAAAAAGAAGCTTATCACCACCTCTGAAGGCCAGTAAGCAAATGAACAATAAATGTTGAGACAGCCAGTGATGTCCACATTCCATGAATGAATTAAATGCATTTTAAAAGACTTATCCAACCTGTACTGGTTTGGTATCTTTTGGTTTTCTGTTCATGATAGTAGTTTAGGCTACTAGATGTCCATAATTACTGAGTACCATTTGATAGTCTTCACACATGACATGTGATGGAAAATCATATAAAACCCTAGAAAAGTTTGTCCACTGTCTTCAATGAAACATACCAACCTGATGTCCACTGCACATATAGATTGCAGTTGAGAGGTGCAAACAAGATCTGCCATTTCCCCAATTACTAACCAAATGCGACTTATGAGAACAAAACCTCTTGGAAATTCTAATTTGAGTTAGCACAACATTATTCCTAAGGTAAATATTTGATGCAAGTGCATTCATTAAGTTGTAAAAACTTTATTAAAGCTTTTTGTGGATACCAGTCATTTGGTCTGAAGGATACCAGTATGCAAGACACAGGGCTCAGGAAATAGAGTACCACAGCTTCAAGCCTTAAGGTATTAAGGAAAGTCATATTTCAAAATTCAAAGAACTGAGTAACTATTAATGATATGATCTAATTGTACATATACAATTATGTATTGGAGAAACAACAATTATTAATCATCTATGCTGCTATGCAAGCTTTTTGAGGAAATCTGTATTTCAGTGTTACCAAACGAATTGATGGCAGTAAGCTAGGAAATAGTATAACCTATAAATAGGATGAAAAATAAGGAGATTAAATCAAAGCAGCTAAATCACAGCTTGTTCATGCTTTTGTAAGACTATTATATAACCTTACCAAGAAAAATGAAATTATGGCCTTTGAAACCAAGTAGATACCAACTTACACTGAAGCAAAACAGTAATTAATGAACATTTGAGAACGAAACATATATAGATGGAGGGTATTGACCACCATTGAAGAAGTGAACTAGCATAGCAGCAATCAATTGTAAATTAATAAATTGATGGAGCAGTGGGAGTCAGGAAATTTAATATAGCAATAGGCATGAACGAATGCATACATCCACATCGTGGTGATACCGTTAAATAAAAAGTTTGTTACCAGCATAATAAACAAATATAGTCTTTGGCACAAGATGCAAAAATTGATTTTCTAATAATGGAGATAAAGAGGATGAATATCTAAGCATTTTTTTTGTTGCTGTTGTTCTGCAGTTTTATGCTAATACCAATGACGGAGGGGTATAGGATGGTCATGCTGGGGAGTAGGCACACTATAAGACATGCAGGTTCTGGGCCTCCTCCATCGCCACTCCCTCACCATCCGACACCTGGAGGAAGAACATCTCATCTTCCGCCTCGGAACCTTCCCCTCCAGCCTCACCCCCTCCCATTTATCTCTCCAACCCAGAGGCTCCCAGCCTCATTCCCGATGAAGGGCTCCTGCCCGAAATGTTGATTTTCCTGCTCCTCGGATGCTGGCTGACTGGCTGTGCTCTTCCAGCACCACTCTAATCTTGACACTATAAGATAGGTGTGTGGTGAAGCACACATTGATCCATGAATTTGTTCCATTTAGTTTTAATTTCTGTGATGTCATTTTTCTGCAAATGGACTGAAAAGTAGAAGAAATATTGACAAGGCTTTGACCCTGCAGATGAGGTGAGAAAGGGAGAAAGGGAGAATCAGCATACTGTTAAAACATTGGTAGAACACAGACACTTGGAAGGCAAAGTGTGGCAAAAAGGAGAAGGATCAGATATGTGGGGAATTTTTCACAGAACAGTGCTGGATCTGAGTAGACAGGGTTAAATAAACTGATTTGTCTTCAAGCAAATGTGGGCAAGAGAATGGTATAGTCTAGAGAGCTGGGAAAAATATGATGGAAATGCAACAGCAGAGTTAAAGATTTTGGAATGGAGCTGAACAACTAATAGAATACTGAGAAAAGGGATAGTGCTGTGAGCACTTCTGGGGTTGGAAATACCAAGTTCACAAAATAAATGTCATCACCCTCCAGATTGGCAGGCCACGATTATAGAGAATATGAAATTTTAATATTGTGTCTTCTGATGTATGTCATATCAACGTTCCCTCATTTTTCTTTCCTGAAATCCTGTCTTTGTATCATTCTCTACAGAAATCTCTTTCTATTATGATGTTTTTCCTTTGTGTCTCCTATTCTGTGTGCCTCTTTGCCATTCTCGCTGACCTTTTTGATGACCATCTCTTTTCTGCCTGAAATTGTTCCCTATATGCCTCTCCACAATCAATCTCTCCTAGCACACTCAATCACAAGGGTATTGTCTTCCATCTCTATCTGGCACTATCTTTGTTTCCTCACTTATTCTCTTTTTGCCCCTGTATTGTTATCCCACTTATGTGTATGGAACTATTGAAAAATGCAAGGCAGAACAGGAAGGATAAACTTTGGATGCAAATGCAGAATGTCTAAATGAAGAAATGCTGCAAATATATTGTTGGAGATAACATTTCCCAAGGTACTTCAAGTGAATGGCAAAAATGAAATACTGCAGATGCTGGAAATTTGAAATGAAGGCAGAAAATGTTGGAAACACTGAGCAGATCTGGATATTGTCTGTTAACATAACTTGCTCTTTGGTCGGTTCCAAAACATGCTGCTCCAAGTTACTATTCCAAAAGCATTTTATGAACCACTTACCCAGGTTACAACTGCCACACTTTTTTTTAAGTTTATGTAATTACTGGGCCAAGAATTATTGCTAGCAGCTTGGATTTTTTTCCTTCAGGTGAATAACACGAGTCACGGAAAATACCTGTCTAACACATGAGAAAATTCTTACAAGTATGGGTATCAGGCATTGACTAACTCCAAATGAGGGAGACTGCTCTAGTGGGCCCAGTTTGCTGGATAACTTTTTGACATGTGTGGAAAACTTGTATGCGTCCCATTAAGTGCTTAAGCCAGAATTAAGTTCCAATGGTCTGAGGAACAAACCTCTCAAGTCACTTGATTTAGAGCTTACTTGACATAGTCCCACTCCATTGTTTTAGTTCTTAATCAGAATATCACTTTCAAAACATCAGAGTCACCACCTGACACTCCATAGCTGACATATTCCAATATCTTTTCAAAACCAATGAGGCAATTAACTGACAGCATTAGTAAATAGAAAAATATCTCCTGGCAGGTAAGGCAAATGCATACAGGTGTATGTCAGAGATTAAACTATGCAGTTTACATACTGAGGAAACATGTCATTCTGCATTGGGATATTTCACAACAATACAAATCCAAGGGAAGAACCAACACATAAATTGCATGATAGGAGAGGCAATTTGACCCACCAACATTATATGTATCAATATTTATTTAGCTAATGAACTCAATAACTCATGCGGTTGAGTTCAATTTAAATGACTCCCTATGTGCTCAACTAGATAGTGCTGGCATGGGATTCCCACTAGATGTAGAACTCACAAATTTCTCTGAGTTCCAAAAGAAATATATCTTCAGTAGAATTACACCTAACCTTCTATCTTTGCATTTTTTGCAAGTGGTGATACGACTTGTGGTATGTTTGAATCTGCAGCTGTAAAATAATTTCTTTGTGTTATAATGAGCTTCATATTCCATTCACATTCACATTCAAAAAGGAACTATCAAATGAGTTCCCATTCCATGAAGTCTAAGTTGATAAATTAGACCTGGGGTTCTCTACTAATGACTATTGTAATCCTACCTTCACTGAACGGTACACATTGGAATTCTGAAAGCTCCACGAACAAGAACATTGACCTCACCAGGCACAATATAATTGGGATCTGAGCCATTTGTTTATTGTGCAAGCTTGATGCTGAAATAGAGCACATCAAAATAATCTGCAGTACAATTCTATCCTGATCATATAATTTCTCACTGTAAGTCATGCAAATCCATGAAAAACCTAAGGTGATCACTGTTGATCTGGAAAAGTGTCAGTTTACCACTGGAAGAGTAGAATTTGTAACATCTGCAGAACAGTGTCTAATATAAGATTCTGAAATTGAACAGCATTTGCTGAATAAACTTCAATATCTGAGGAATTATACTGTTAACCAATTTAGGGTTGTCAGTCAAGCTTGCAACTGAGTGCAATTGTATGCATTGGACAATAAATAATTAATATACAAGATCCTATTTTTCCTAAAGAAGAAGAACATATATCTGCACAACACTTGTTTCAACTAGACAAAATGGGTAGTAGCCATCTGCTATTTCATTTCTCAGGTCAAAACCCTCACCATTCGGAGTTGATCTGTCTGGTTTAAAATTAAACCAAGTCTGGCTGTTAACTGTCAATCTGTAAAAATCAGTGCATTTCCTATGGCAGACCTCTACCAATTACAGTTGAGAGTGTGTTGTACTCGAGCAGCATCTGAGGGGCAGGAAAGTTGACATTTCGGGCCAAATTCCTGATGAAGGGGTCTGGCCCAAAACGTTGATTTTCTTGCTCCTCGGATGCTGCCTGACCTGCTGTGCTTTCCCAGCAACACACTCTCAACTCTGATCTCCTGCATCTGCAGACCTCACTGTCTGCTCTACCAATTACAGTCTACTTGCCAACTAATCAACACTCTGTTCCCATGTAATATGATCTTCCACTTGAATGTGAATTCTTGTGAATTGTCCAGATGAGTACAAGGTGAAACCTTTGACTAAGTGGTCACTTTTCAGAAATACTTAAGTTCTTTCACAAACAATTGACTATTTGTCTCATTATTAGCATTCCAAAGGCATGCAATAGTATGGGTAAATATTGACCATAAAACGCAGATTTCTATTTTTACAAAAGCTGAGGGGGATATTTGTACATGGCAGGCATTTGACAAATCCTTATACTTCATTCATAGTAATAGTTAAAGATCTGGTGACAATTTAATTTTCCACTTGCTATCTTGTAATCTAATACACATTCTTTTTAATAAAGAGGACTTAGAGTGTTTGGCCATGAAACATTACCAAGTGTTTATATGCCAATCTGCCACTTCGAATCTGGTGGCAAGGCAACAAGTAAACTTATTTGCAAGGTATTAACATTTCCATTTTGACTTCATTTTTCAAGCACATTTACTCTAAAAATCTATCCATTTATAACACTTTTTATGGAGAAGCAAATTGTTGCTGAGACTTTTATTGCTTATTTTAAATTGCAATGAGAAAATGCCAAACATGTATGCATCCTTGACTACGGGTAATAAAACCGTATCAACTGGCTATTTAAGCAATGATTGCTGCAGATTGATATTGTTAAATGTGGTATTACTGCCTGATAAGTGAAGTAATTAGAATGTCTACAGCTGATTTCTCACTGTCCTAATGGGATTTATTCATCGATCGCAGATCTAGCAATAACCAGATATTCATTACAAAAACAAACAAGCAAAGCTATCTAAGGAATTCAATCGATTTGTTGATTCATATATCTCCCGAATACTGTTCTGTACAATGCTGTTTGACTGAAGTGTTTAAAGCATGTGTGCCCACCATTTCATTGTGGCACCTCAAAAAAGTAAATGAGTTTATGATTGTCTTGTTGTTTAGTGCTTAAAGTAGACTAAACATGAATGCAACAACTTGCTGGCTCAAGTGGGGATTACTGCCAACTATGAAGATTTTTCCAAGCTATTGCTCCTGCCCAATTTTTTTTCTGGGATCATCTGATCCAGGCTGGCATAAATATGGGCAATATGGCATGTCCCATTAATATTTGGGGCCCTGGGTGGGGAGAGAAGTTTTCATATATTGTCACGGTCATCCACCAGAATCAGCTGTCACATCTTGCATAGAGTTGTTGCCACCAATTCTTCTTGTTGATGTTGGCCTTAACCACTGATATTGAGCTGAAAATGTGTTGCTGGAAAAGCGCAGCAGGTCAGGCAGCATCCAAGGAGCAGGAGAATCGACGTTTCGGGCACAAGCCCTTCTTCAGGATTCCTGAAGAAGGGCTCATGCCCGAAACATCGATTCTCCTGCTCCTTGGATGCTGCCTGACCTGCTGCGCTTTTCCAGCAACACATTTTCAGCTCTGATCTCCAGCATCTGCAGTCCTCACTTTCTCCTTAACCACTGATAGCCATGCATGAAGGACACGCACACAAAGTCAGAGGAAAAGAAAGTCGGATCTCAGTTAAATAGTCTGTGTTTTATACTACTTTAAAGTTCATTACATTTCACCTAAGATGCATAATAATCTCCTGTGAGTTATCAGGCTCAACATAAGCTAAGTCCACATGATTATTACTAAAAGATTCTCACCCAGCATGGCTGACAAACTCAGAGCCGGACATAGAGCAGAAGACTAACTTAACACTGGTTAGCTCCTCCCAAGAAGAGGCCTCTTTATACCTTGACGACCAGAGCATATCTAATGATGTTAATTAACCCTTTCATGTCCTTGCAGGATGGTGGGGTGAGATTAGTGGGGATAGTTAGGAAGGGTCAGTGAGATTCATCAGAAAGGATCAGACATGTAATTGAGTAGTTGGGTTGGGGGTGTCAGAATGATCATGGGGGAATTCATGCATTCAGAGATTGATTTGAGGAGAATGGATTGTGAAGATTACAATTGTCAGACCAGGTTTTAAACAGTCCACATTTGTTGATTAATGTTAAGGCCAGTTAAACAGATTTGGCCCAAGTGTCCAGCATAAGCTCTATGTCAGAAACATTCACGTTTGATCTCAGGCAGTAAAAAAAAACGTTAAACGTTCAAACTTTTTTGAAAATTCCAGTTGTATGTGCAATCTGTATCCTTGCTCAGCACAATGAACGTAACCTGTGAGATTGCTCACTACAAAGTGGTGTTATCATCCTCTTTCAGGATTGGGATATACAGCAGGGGTATATAGCAGGGGGTGTACAGCAGGGGCATACAGCAGTTACTTGATCTAAGTGCTGTAGAGGAAAGCTGTTTGAGATTCTCATAAAAAAGAGAATACCTGTCAGAAAAAAAGGCTGTACCTTATTGCTTGGATGTAATTACATACGAGTTCCATTGGTGTGATAGATGTTGGGCTGTATTTTCTGTGGAGGGTAATGATTAACAGATCGCCACTTTGCTTCGACTTTTTTATGTTTGTAAAAAAGGAGCTTCACATTCCAAGCAGGAGATTTCAATCAAGGATTCTGCAGAAGTGCAGAGCTACCTAAACCTAATTGTGCGCCTGCCATGTGGGACATTAGAGGAAAAGAAAATCATGCCTCTTTTTCACAGCAGTAATTGTTATATTTTGTGATTTAAATGTTCAGCTGCACAGAGAATCACTTTGATAGTTCTTGAGGAAGAGTTGGAATGTAAGGTAAGTATGAAGTTACGATGTCAAGTCGGTAGGATGTGAAGTGTCAGATAGGGACAGTCAGTATGCCAAGTAAATGGGTGCCAGATGTGTAGAATGTCAGTTTAACAGACTCTAAATAGACTACTAGTTTGCTAAGTAAGAAGGATAGAGCACAGCAGTTCAGGCAGCATCCGAGGAGCAGTAAAATTGACATTTTGGGCAAAAGCCCTTCATCAGGAATAAAGGCAGAGAGCCTGAAGCGTGGAGAGATAAGCTAGAGGAG
>NC_057716.1:78750508-78866203 GCF_004010195.1 Chiloscyllium plagiosum | reverse complement strand
GCCTTTATTCCTGATGAAGGGCTTTTGCCCAAAACGTCGCTTTTACTGCTCCTCGGATGCTGCCTGAACTGCTGTGCTCTTCCAGCACCACTAATCCAGAATTTGGTTTCCAGCATCTGCCGTCATTGTTTTTACCTAAGTAAGAATGATGCTGGATGGGGAGGATGTCATTTGGATACAGTACTAGAATGCAAGGTGGGTGAGAAGAAGGTGGTAAGGATGCAGCTAAGTCATCGACTGTTTAGGGTAGATTATTGTGGAATAGTAGGGAGAGGGGAATGTCATGCCCAGCAATAGTGATTGGGAGATAAGATCTCAGATGGAGAGGGGACGTTGGGTGCTGAGTCCTTGGAGAGAGTTGGGTATCAGTGTTGAATCAGAGTGTGGTGTAAGGTCCTGAGATGAATAGGTTGGGGGATTGTTGAGAAGGGGTGAATTGGTTCCTGAAAGGCAGCTAGATGTCAAGTTTGGGAGGCGGGTGGTGGGGGGGTTGTTGGGTTTGGAAGGAAATGGTTAAATCTAGTCTGGCATTGGGTCACATTTGGTCATGAGTGGTGGGGGTGCTGGGTTATTAGAGGTTATAAAGGGGTAAAAACAAGGATGCAGATGCTGGAAACCAGAGTCTAGATTAGACCTCCCTTCCTGGCACCCTCCCCTGCCACCGCAGAAGTTGCGAAACCTGTACCCACACCTCCTCCCTCACCTCCATCCAAAGCTCCAGAGGACCCTTCCACATCCATCAAAGTTTTACCTGCACATCCACCAATCATTGTATCCGTTCTCCAGATGCATTCTCCTCTACACTGGGGAGACTGGATGCCTCCTAGCAGAGCGCTTTATGGAACATCTCCGGGACACCCGCACCAATCAACCACACCGCCCTGTGGTCCAACATTTCATCTCCCCCTCCCACTCTGCTGAGGACATGCAGGTCCTGGGCCTCCTCCACTGCCATTCCCTCACCACCTGATGCCCGGAGGAAGAATGCCTCATCTTTCGCCTTGGAACATTTCAACCCCATGGCATCAATGTGGATTTCATCAATTTCCTTATTTCCCCTTCCCCCACCTCACCTCAGCTCCAAACTTCTAGCTCAGCACCACCCTCATGACCTGTCCTACCTGCCTATCTTCCTTTCCACCAATCCACTTCACCCTCCTCTCTGACCTATCACCTGAATCCCCACCCTCATTCACCTATTGTACTCTATGCTACTTTTTCCCCAACCCACTCCCCTCTCATTTATCTCTCCACCGTGCAGGCTCCCTGCCTCTATTCCTGAAGAAGGGCTTTTGACCAAAATGTCGATTTTCCTGCCTGACCTCTGCATTTCCAGCACCACTCTAATCTAGACAGAGGTTATAAAGGGTCAGGGAAGGTGCAGTTGGGGGGCGTGTGTTAATTTTGAGGGCTTACTTTAATAGTTAAGCAGGAGTTAGACTAGTTAGTTAAGTATCATTTTTTCCTGAGTAACTATGAATATAACTGCAGTGGAACCTTCCTAGTTATCTGATTTAAATGAATGCGTTTAGACTGTTCCAGTTGCATGGAAATTGAATCTTCAATTTCCTAACAATTCATTTGGAGGCTGCTTCATCAGGGATTCTACAGTTCCTCAGGTGCAAATCTCATTTATATTACGTAAAAAAAAAATCTGGCATCAGAAAATCCAGGCATTTTGTGAAAGCTACTCTAATGAGATCCACATTAAAGATTTTAGAGATCCTAAACTGTTCTCCCATCAAAGCCAAAGGATATCACCATAGTCTATAGAGCATCAGTCAGTCTTTAGCATTGACTCTTTTACAGAATTGTATAAACATTCCAAAACGTCAGGAATTCTCTAAGATTCTGATTTGCAGTCATAGTTGCAGTCTCTGACAGTCAGAAACTGGATAATCTGGGATGTTATCTTTAGTCATCTCGTACGTTGTTACCTATGATCATCATGAATAGATGTACCTTTCGGGTACTGTACCCTAAAATTACGCTTTGATTACTGGATAGCTGGACAACTACTTTATGTCATCGCAAAGGTATGCAGCACAATGTAGATCCACAAGGTGACTGAACTAAATTTTTAAATTTGGCCAATTTGTAATAGTAGAATTTACAATCAAGGTCAGCAAAGTAGTCATTGATCTTGGTGATACAAAGCAAAGAGAATGGAAATCAGGCTTGGCAAAAAAAAGTTCGGGAAAGTTGGACAAAGCATTTTGTCTGAAATGCAACAGAATTTGTTATTACAAACTTTGGAAACAAAGAATAGCAAAGAATATAGCTCAGTAACAGGTCCTTCGGCCTTCTAAGCCTGCAGCAACAAATTTTACCTTTCTTTACTATATTATGGGGAAAATCAGAGTCAGAGTCAAGGTTCAATGACAGAGTTTATTGCACAAGGAAATATCGGAGCTCTGGGGAGAGAAAGACACCAATAGCACAGTGGTCAGCCGCGATTCCTCTCTCGACCCGGAGCATACTTTTATACATCTTGTGATACAATAGGTCAGTGATGAGATTATTGTCTTTGTAACATGATTTCTTTATGGCAGTCATTGCAGAATATTGATAGTTTCAATACAGTCATTGTCAGTTCCAGCACAGCCTTGTTAATTGCAGCACGGTTGTTGTTAGTTTCAATGCAGACATTGTCAGTTTCAATGTCTGCACGGAAGTCCATTGCTGCAGTAATGGGCGCTAATTGCTCTTCCTGAGAAGGATGATTACTGCAGGCCTGGCAGTACACACTTTGTATTGAGTGTGTATCCAGCTGTTAGCATTTCTATCTCTCCCACCCACCTTAAACTAATCAACGAGGTTGTGAGTGCATTGTGCTGGCATTCCGGTGGCCACAGGCAGCGACTGTGTTTGGTCTGCCGTCTCTCTCCATATTGTGGTTCGGTGGCCATCTTATGTGTCAAGTTGCCAACTGATGGCTCAACGGCCATTTTGTGTGTCCGTGTGTCACCCTGCCCTGAGCCATCTCCCACTTCAACTAAACCTGTCTTCACTTACAGGATCCGTATTTTTTTATTCCCTCCATGTTCGTGTATTAGTCCAGGTGCTTCTGGAATACTGCAATTGTGTCTGCTTCTACCACCTCCTCTGGCAACATTTTCCACACATTCACTACTTGTTTTGTGAAAAAAAGTGCCTTGCACATCTCTTTTAAACTTTCTCCTCATTCCTTAAACCAATGATTCCTCCACCTTGGGAAAACGCCTTATACTTTCCACTCTATAAGCCTGGAGAGTGAATACAATTGGACGCTAAAATAATATATGTAACTATGTCTGTGCACGTATATGAATATGGGTCTATATCTATATTGCATTTCCTAAAGGCATACTAAATTTATTTGAGCAAAGATTAAGAAATGTGCAACAATTTTTTGTTCTTTTTAGCATATAATTATTTCAGTTACAGTTTCTGGGTTTGAATTCCTTGAATAGAATGGACTGATTGTAATCAAGTCTAAAAGAATAGAGTGAAGATGTTTTTCTTAAATATACTTTATTTCTGAAAAAAAAATCATTTTCCTCTTTAGTTATTAAGACTTTGAGTGTTACTCAGAAGCTAAATGACTTTTGCAGTTCTAATGTCACAATTAAGTAAGTTTTCTTATTTGTCGGCATGTTGTATGATGCCACAGTGCTGTTCCGAAACAAAAATAAACATGAATTTTGCACCATAACGAAAGCCTTAAATGGTTCCAAAAACTGGAATAAAATTACCTGTAATTTCTATTCACATTAGAATAATTGAATTGAAACAAAAAAAAATCTCAGGATTTTAAATGGTGTGGAAATTGTATTTGTGGTCACAATTAAACACAAGTCTTGAGTAAATCACACTTTTCCACAATGCAACAGTGTGGTGAAAGGGTTAAAATTGTGTCCCAATACATGTGTGAATCTAACCGAAAATGGAAGGTGTCGCTTAGTCCCGTGTGAATCTTATTATACACCTTCCCGTGTGAATCTTCTTATCTGTATGTAACCAGAATGGAATGTGTTTTTTAGCCTTGCTCTGCTGTTCACATGAATGTTTATATCTGGAAAAGAGTATATCAGCTGGAAAAGTCTCCAGTTCGGTAGAGTCTGCTCCGGGGTTGCGTTTAACCGCCGAGCGTGGGTTGTTGGCAACCGCTCTACGAGAACTGACGGCTCCCAGTTCCGGTAACACGTAGAGTGAGTATAAACCAGACCCGTTGTAAGTACGAGACCTGGTTGTGGCAACGCTGCGGGGAATAAAACACTTATATTCTAGCAGACTCGCCTCTTGGCTGTTTGTTCTGTGTCAGACTACTTTCCTGCGAGCCTGGTCCTTGACCTTGAGAATTTTTTAAAACAAACAGGCTATGGCTAATGTTGTCAGTAATGATATATGCCACATGGCAATTCAAGGATGATCGAGCCAAATTCTGAATATTTTTCCATAATCACTCAAGGAAAAGGGAGGCAAGATACTGTCAATGCTGGAAATCTGAAATAAACATAGAAGATGTTGAAGAAACTGATTAGATCTGGCAGCATCTGTTTCACCATAATTTTCTGCTTTTATATAAGGAAAAGAAACTCAGTGCATCCTCTTGAACCATACTAAATTTCTTGCAAATCAAAAGCCAGAGATCTTACAGTTTTTTTATATGTACCTGAGATGAAACATGTTTTAGGTAATTATTGGATGAGAATTTAGGAGGCATAGTTAATGAGTTTGTGGATGACACCAAAATTAGTCACATAGTCGACAGTGAAGAAGTTATCTAAGATTATGAGAGATCTCAATCAACTGGGCCAATGGGCTGAGGAGTAACAGATAGAGTTTAATTTGGATAAATGCAAGATATTTCATTTTGGTAAAACAAAAAAAGACAGGACTGGGTAAATGTTGTTGAACAGAGATACCTCAAGGTTCAGACACACAGTTCGTTGAAAGTTATATCACAGATAGAGGTGTGCAAGATGATAAAAGGCATAGATAGATTGGATAGCGAGAAACTTTTTCCCTAGCAGAAATGTCTATCACAAGGGGGCATAATTTTAAAGTGATTGGAGGAAGGTTTAGGGGAGATGTCAGAGGTAGGTTCTTTACACAGAGAGTGTTGAGTATGTGGAATACACCTCCAGCAATGGTAGTAGAGTCAGATGCATTTGGGACGTTTAATCAACTGTGGATAGGCACATGGATGATAGTAAAATATAGGGTCTATAGATTAGTTTGATGTTAGAGTAGGATAAAATGTTGGCACAACATCGAGAGCCAAAGGGCCTGTACTGTGCTGTACTGTTCTATGTTCTATGTTCTATATTATCACCCTCTTTGTGCTTTCTGTAACTACAATAGCCATTGACTGAATTAAAATGGGGATAATTACAATGATTTCTTGGAAGGAATGAATATGACTGTACTTGCATGTTGCTTTCAGCTTTGCATTATTAGCAATGACTGCTAATCTAGTCTGTTACTGATGATTTAACAAACAGTAACAGGATACAAAACATTTGGCAATTACACAGGCACAAAATGATTAGGATATAAATGTTCAAATTGATGGTTCTTTAGGAAATCACAAAACATTCATTGTAGAATTAAAGAATTTGTTTTGATATTATATTTTGCAGGAAATATCTTATGTATACAAATTTATTTTGCTCTTTTCCAGAATTTTCGCCTACTTGTAACCAAGCCAATTGTCAGTATCGATGTGCAGTCACTAGAACTGGTGCAACTTGTTACTGCAGTGATGGTTTTAAAGTAGCACAAGATGGGAAAAGTTGTGAAGGTTTGCAATCTCAAAAAATTTGTTTCTTTTGTGGAAAATTTATTACATACCACAATAATATTTAACAAATGTTGCAAGAAGTAATTGCTCAGTGAAAATTCATTACTGCAACAGAGGTGTTGAATCATTATATTGCATCCATTAATATTTTAACCAAAAATAGATAGTTGCAGGTTGTATTGGAGAAAACATTTGTTTTCTATTTGCTTGCCCAAGTTATTTTGTTTGTGTTTGTCTAGAGGCAAAAACAAATTGAAAATTCAGTTGTCAACATGAAAAGCATGCTTCTACATGCTGACGTGAAGTTTCACTGAGCAGCACGGATATCTCATCAAGTTAAGAATATGGGCTTTTAAAGACCTAACGTTTCCTTTGGGAAAGCTTTGTTCAATGCTGGTGTTGACACAGTCAAAATGTATATGCAAGTATATTTACTAAAATTTCACCTCTGTTGTAGACCTCACACATAATGGACTGGACTTGCAAAATTATACTATTGTGTGTAAATTCAAATCACCAAATTACTGATTATGCCAGATGGAATTTTACTTGCAAAATTGCACATCTTGCTGATGGCCTACACTATTCCTTTTAATAAATTGTAGTAACCTGGTCCCACACTGGTTTTCTTGATCAGAAATTCAACTAAGATTGTATTCTTTAGAACATAGAACATAGAACAATACAGTGCAGAAGAGGCCCTGCGGCCCTCGATGTTGCGCTGACCTGTGAACTATTCTCAGCTCGTCCCCCTACACTATCCCAAAATCATCCATGTCCTTATCGAAGGATGGTTTAAATCTCCCTAATGTGGGTGAGTTGACTACATTGGCAGGTAGGGCATTCCATGCTCTTATCATTCTCTAAGTAAAGAACCTGCTTCTGATATCTGATTTAAATCTATCACCCCTCAATTTATAGTTATGCCCCCTCGTACAAGCTGAAGGCATCATCCTAGGAATAACACTTTTACTGTCTACCCTATCTAATCCTCTGATCATCTCTATCAAATCCCTTCTTAGCCTTCTTCTTTTCGATGAGAACAGACCCATGTCTCTCAGCCTTTCCTCATAAGACCTTCCCTCCAGACCAGGTAACATCCTGGTAAATCTCCTCTGCACCTTTTCCAATGCTTCAACATCCTTCCCAAAATTTATTGAAACTAAGTAAGTCAGAAAGTGTACTAGACTGCTTAGAAAATATTATTATTGTTGTCCTGTTTATGGCTTCTTCATTTTTTTAAAAGTGATTTTGTTAGCTAAGCAATTGTTCACTGTACATGCTGCCCTTACATATATTTTTGGGTCCAGTTACTGAAATCATCCTCCTTACAACAGGTGATCGATTGGCTGCACGAAACAAGAAACTAAATTGAAAGGATTGGGACCCCCTTAGTAATTTGAATCACATAAGAAGGAACAGGCAGAGTGTTGAGGTCCAAAATGTATCTAAATAGGTATAATGCTCTCAGGAAGTTCCCAAAACCTTTTTCTCCAGGTGGAACAATGTTTCAAGAGACTTGTATTTAATGCGTTTCTTTCACCACAGTGAGTGTAATTAAGCCCTGCCACTTGTTAAATCCAAAGCTCCGACTCTTCCAAAGATTGATGTGTTTCCTCAGTCTGCAATGGAAACAATGGCATTTCTATTTTATGCTTCATGTTCCCTTTAGATTACCTTTGGGGAATATACAAACATAGGAAATGGGAGCAGAATTAGATAAATTGACGACATGAGCATATTCCTTTATTAAATGTGATGAAGGCTGATCTATTTTTATTTCAAATTCTATATTCCAGTGTAGCCCAATAACTTTTTACTATTTTGCTTAACAAGATTCTATCTACTTCTGCTTTAAAAATTTAATAACCTCAACTCCACTATTTTCTGAGAAGTGATTTCCAAAACCTCTGAGAGGCAAACATTCACCCCATCCAGAAAAGATGATCCTGAATTCTGAAAGTGTCCCCTAGTTGCAGACTGACCAATAACAGGAAGCATCCTTTTTGCATCCACTTTGTCAAAATTACTAGGATTTTATACACTTCAATCAAATCATTCCTCCCTCTTCTAAACTCCAATGAAAGCACAACCAATCTGCCCAATGTATTCTCATAAGACAATGCTCATTCCAGATATCAATCTAATGAACCTCCTCTGAACCACTCCAATATGTTTACATACTTTTGTAAATAAGGAGCCAAAACTGTATGCAATATTTGAGATGTGATCTCATTAATGCCTTGTGTAAGTGAAGCATATTATTCAAATGCTTATGTACAATTCTTCTAATAATCAAGGACAGCATGCCTTTAAGCTTCTTGATTATGTGCTTTGTTTGTATACTAACTTTTTGTTTGTATACTAATTTCTTGTCACTCATTTGCCAGATCATCTAGATTGCTCTGCACTTCAAACTTCCACTGGCAATCTCCATTTAAATAATGTGCTTTATTATTCTTTCTGTGGAAAGTGAAGAATTTTACATTTTCCCATATTTTTTCCCATGTGCCAGATTTTTTCCCCACTCATTTAACTTAGATGTTATCACGTGCAACTTCCTTATATCTTACTCTCTGCAAATTTAACTAGCATCTTTCACTCCCCCTACCCCCGCACCCCCATATCTAAGTAATTGATATAAATTGTTCAATACTGAGGCACCAACACAGAGTCCTGAGGGACTTGACTCATTACGTTACATCAGTCAGACAAAGAACTATTTATGCATAATTTGCTTTCTACAAGCCAGTCAATCTTCTATCTGGGCAAATATGTTAAACCCCACAAAATGAGGTTTTATTTTCAATATTGGCCTTTGATAACATTATTAAATTCTTTCTCGACATTCACATATAGTACATCTTCAAATTTTCTTTATTTAAAGCACATGCTACTCCTTCAAAGAGCTCAAAAAAATTGATTAAACATGACTTCCCTTTGACAAAACCATGCTGACTCTTTTCGATTACCTTGGCAATTTCAAAGTGCCCAGCTATAATCTCCTTAATGATCAATTCTAAAACCTTCTCCATGACAGATATTAAACTTATTGGCAATGTGTCTCCCTCCCTGCTTGAATAGAAGAGTTATGTTTGCTGTTTTCCAGTCTGATGGATCATGTCCCAAATTGGGGGAGGTAAATTGACACAACCAATCAGCAAACTTTCTTAAGGTGAAATCCATCTGGACCTGGAGACTTGACAGCCCACAGATTGATTGGCTTGTTTGGTATACTGTTTCCCTCATAATTTTAATTTCATTAAATTCCTCTCCCCATTTAGCCTTCCTCATTTATAACAGCTGCTGGATTTTATTTTTGTATTGTCTATGGTGAAGACAGAAGCAAAATACCTGTTTATTTTATCTTCTATTTCCTTATTATCTGTTGTTAACCTCTCATTCTTACTCTCTTGGGAACCAACATTGACTAATTATTCTTATCCATCTTCGCTGACTGTGCAAACCTGTTCTATAGGTTCTTGCATTTCTCGCTAGCTTCCTCTCATACTCTAATCATACTCCTGATTATGCATCTTGCTATTAGGTCAGTCATTGCATTCTGATCCATCATCTGACTGGCCACTCATCTTTATATAGATCTATGCTTTCTCCTCAAGTTTAATGTTTTCTCTCAAGTCTTTAGTTAACCATAATGGCTCATTCCCCAATGAAAATTTTCTTTAAAGTAGGAATTTACTTGTTTTCAGTATTCCAAGTTATTCCCTTAAATGCCCAACACTATGTCTCTAACAATCTATCCAATAGCTGAGTATACCACATCATATCAGCTGACTCAGCTTTCATACCCGCATTACCTTTAACTACAAATTCTAGACTCAGTCTTCTCCCTTTCAAACTGGATGTAAAGTTCAAACATTAATTGCTGCTATCTCTGGATGCTTTAACTCGGACGTTTTTAACTAATCCTGCTGTATTACACAGTATCAAGTTGAATATAATCAGTCCTCTGGTCAGTCCAAGATCATGTTGCTCTTAGAAACTGTCTTGCATGGATTCTTCACCCAGATAACACTGTCCATCTTATTTTTTTTCCTTTTTATATGTAGATTAAAGATACACATGGTTATTGCTGTCTCTTTATCACAAGCGCTTAGTATTTCTACTTGTTTGCTTTGTCTCACATTATGATTCCTGTTAGCCTGTAACCACAAGTACCAGTGATCTTTTTCCCCGCCATTCGTCATTACCATGCAAACTGATTCCATATCCTGATCCCCTGAATGAAGATCACTTTCAGCCATTGCACAAATCCCATCCTTGATGAATAGTGCTATCCCTCCAACCTTGCTTCCTCGTCTTCTTGAATGTTGCATACCCCTCAATATTCAGGACCCAGTCCTTGTCATCCTGAAACCATGTCTCTGCAATGACTATCAGATCATATTTATTTACCTTAATATTCACTATTTGTCCGGTTGTTTTTTTTTAATTCACCCACGGTATCTGAGCACCTCTGTAGTGGTGGGCATTTAAGGGAATAACTTGGAATACTGAAAACAAGTACATTCCTACTTTAAAAGAAAAATTCTCATTGTCCCACTCTAATTGTCCACAGAGCAGTTAAGAATCAACCATATTGCTGTAGTAATGGAGTCACATGTAGACCAGACCAGGAAAGAATTATTGATTTCCTTCCCTAAAGCACATCAGTGAATGAGATGAGTTTAGGCGGAAGTGGGTACTACACATGCTGGAGATTAGAGTCAAGAATAGAGTGGTGCTGGAAAAGCAAGGCAGGTCAGCCAGCATCCGAGGAGCAGGAAAATCAACATTTCGGGCAAAAGCCCTTCATCAGGACTGAGACAAACTCATCAGAAATCAGATGAGTTTTTCTGACAATTGACAATTTGGCCATCATTAATTCCAGATTATTTATTAAATTCAAATTGTACCATCTGTCATAGCAAGGTTTGAACCCAGGTCCCCAGAACTTTAGCTGAGTTAATGTTATGATTAATAAGTTAGTTAAAACTGAGTTAATTTGTTATGATTTTGATGCACATTAAAATACAAAGCCTTTATTTTGAGTTTTTGATATTTTTGTAACATCTAGTTTTGATTGGTAATATGTTTGTAGTTTTTTTATTTAAATTTCTCTCTGCCACTTTCTGTCATTCTGCAACCCTGATTTACCATGGTACAATTTTCCTCACTTTTTCTTAAAAGGTGTAATTATTTTCTGGTACAAAATATTCAGGTAACTTTCGCCCTCCTTGATGGATGGTAGTTCAGCTTCCAGCTTATAAACTCCAGGCTGAATCTGCTCAAAATTGCTGACATTTTTAATGGGGTTTCAATCAATTATTTAATTATATTATTCATTTACGTATGCCAGATTTTATACAATTTATGAACTTGTGATTTACAAATTTGGTACACTATGTTGAAGTTAAATGTAAAAAAGATCTTAACCACTTACCAGAAACTTAGCAAACAGTTAACTATTTTGTTTAAAATATAGCATGATCCAATTCCAATCAGCTCCAATGAAAATGTTTCTCTCTGACTGCCTGTCCTGACGTCCTTGTCCATGACTCTGGGGAGACCTAGTAAGAATTATCTGTCTGCAGTGTACTGTTGCATAAAACAAGTGGCAGATTCATATTTTCCAGGGTAATACTTAATACTTTTCCAAGCAGCGAGAACATAGTAGCTGGTGTTTTGGGGAATTGTAGGTGGAAAACAATTATTGTACTATGGTAATTCTAATTAACAAACCTGTGTTCTGGGCTTTTAATCATTTGTTTGTCTGGGGCAGTGCTGAATTCAAAACTTCTGGACAGTAAAACAGTTCTACTGCTTTCTAACCAGCATTTTGTTGTTTCTGTTGATTTTTTAAATCACTAAAAAATTCAAAAGAGATCTTCAATTTGAATGCAGATCAATATTATTTGTTTTCTACATGAATAAATTACATGACATGAAGTACCAGTATGAATTTAAGCAACTACTTGCTTGACTCTTTCAGATTTTGATGAATGCAGTGTTTATGGAACTTGTAGTCAAACATGTACGAACTACATTGGATCCTATACATGTGGCTGTGTGGAAGGTTACTTGTTGCAGCCAGACAACAGAATTTGCAAGGCTAAAAACGGTAAGAGAATAGCATATTCTTAATTTCTGTTAAGTAATTGACATATTTTGAGAAAATGCAGTTCATTTGTGATCACAATTATTGAGTGGTGAAGCCACTAGTCAACAAAGCTCATGTCAAAGAATGAAATGAAACACTACAGGCCTGACCTTCTGGCTTGCAATCCCCGGAAGTACAAAATTTTTGCTGGCAGCAAAGAATTGTATGTTTCACAGGCAAACCAAACTTGATCAATTTTAAAGACTCTTCTGATGAACTAATTAAATGATGAGGTGATTAATAAAGGTTTTCCTGCAGACTTGGCAAGATGCAAAATGAAGGAACTTTGATGAAGTTAATGGAATATAAAACAAATGGAGAAAAGTATATTTGGATGCATAGAAGGGCATTTATTTGAGTAGAAATGTGTGAAGGCTGGTGATTCCTTGATGGCCTTTTTGGGGCTGTTTTTATGTTCAGTACTAAAGAACCGAGGTTTCCTAAAGATGCAGGTTGTATTTCTACACATGGCAAGCAGGAATAAAGAAAATAAAAACAAAACTAAGAAAAAAAACAAAAATTTCCAAGTAAGAACGGTGTGTTTTTTGGACAGGAACTTGCAAATGAATGGGCTCTCATGCATCTGCTGCCCTTATACTTGTAGATGGTAGCAACCACAGATTTGGATGGAGTTGTCTGAGAAGCCTTTGTGAATGAATGGTGCAGTATAGATTTATTTTGATATTACCTATGTTGAGGAGGTCATATACATTATAAATGACAGTTAAGGTTCTTACCGATGAATAAAAATAAACTGAATAAAGTTCTTCTGGATTATGAGAGTTATAGATTGATCAGCAAGATGTTGATGAGAAGGCACAAATTTAAAATTAGTGCAAGAAAAAATAAAGGGAAGTGAAAAGTGTTTTTTACACAGGTAGCAAGAGTGTGGAATTCTCTGTCATGAGCCATCACAACTTCTTAAATTGTTTTTAAATATCTAAAATTATTTTTTGTTAATTGAAGAGGAAATGTTGAAACTAAACAAAATGGAAGTTTGTGACTTTAAGACTCATGCAGAATTTATCAGATCAAATCATAGAATTATCTGATGTTAAATTTTATGACAATATGCTCAAGAGTGTGATGTACAAAGTCAGAAGAATTTGATGTGAAATGAAAAGCCTCAAGTTTCTTTCAAAATGTTTATATGTTTAAGATAAACATGCAATGTTTCGTATGTTTATCTTAAATTAGCTTAAGCTATAAACATTACGGAATTTTATGTGCAAATTGTTTGTGCAGTTGTAATTCCTGCAAAACTTTGTGCTAGTTTGAAAAATATTTTGCAGGAACCAGATTTCGATGACAATACTGGGTGTGACTCCATCAATACCCATTACAGGCTTCTGGTACAAGCTAATTCATGTGCTTTGAGACTGTTGTAATTAACTGCAAATTTGAGCATAATATCTCTTAGGATTACTTTGAAAGATTTGAAATAATTCTGCATTTTCTTTTAAAGCCACGTCTAATAATTCAAAGTCAAATTACTATTGTGGTATGTAGTCTTATGTGTGAAATGTGCTTTTTTAAAATTAAACAATTTATTATCTGCTGTATAATCAAAATTTACCAAATATATTATGAAATATTCTTTGCACAAGTTTTTCTTAAAGATAAAACTACATTGTGACATGATGATTAATTGTAAAATTGTATGTGAAGCAACTTTATTGTTGTACAAATTAATTTGATCAAGAACTTGGGGTGGACTTTGAGTACTTTTGAAAATGCAGGTACACAATCCTTTATCCGAAATTCTGAAATCTGAAAAGCTCTGAAATCTGAAGTTTTTTTGTGAAGACTTTTTCTGTGTAACAAGGTTGTTTGTCGAGGTAACAGGGGCAACCCAATTCCACACCCACTTGACCTACGTCACTCAGACGTGACGTGGTGGCGTGGCCCAGCACTAGTAGGTGTCAATTGTGGCTCAGCACTTGTACTAGTCACACATGGGTGTACTGTTTGGTAAGTTTTTTTTTTAATTTCAGTGTGAAAATGTCATTTATTCTAAAATCTGAAAAATTCCAAAATCTGAAAAACAACTAGCCCCAAGGATATTGGATAAAGAATTGTGTACCAGTAGTTGTAATTTTAGGTACAAATCGTGCTGGAATCGTCAATTGCACTCAATTCGAAAACCTTCCCAGAAATCATTAATATTGATTACCTCAAAAAAACCTCTGTAATGTCACAAGTCATTAAAATACATGATATTCACTGAGTTTGTTTTCTCAGTGGATGCCTTCAAAGACAATTTGCTTTTGGAGCCTTCTCTTGCTACCTTTCTTTAGTTCAATCAACTTCTTCATCCAAACTTTTGTGAGTTGTACAGAAATATTGAATCTGTCTGAATCTCTGCCTGAGAATTGTAGCCACCTATTTTAGCAACCTCCAAATTAGATTGCAAAGAAGGAAATCATTCTTTCACAAATGCAAATGTACGCCCTTATTTTCACCATGTCAGAGAATTTCTCCACGTTAGTGAAGCAACAAAGGTGGAAACAGAGTTTGGATATCTGGTGTCTGGCCACCCCTACACACACTATGCACTGCCTTTATCTTATTTCACATGAAAATGAAAGGGACATGAACTGGGTCTTGCACAGTTCAGGAAGGCAGCAGGCAATTTAAATCATCAGCTGACTCCACTCAAGTATGACTTTACCATTTTTTTCACATGAATCAGCAAGTTGTAACCATACTGGCAAAATTTCCCAGCTGCGGGAAAACCTTTTGAAATGGCATCTTAGGCACAAGAGAGGAAATTCACCGGCCAAGGAAATCTTCAGATTCATTGTCACTGACCATACTTTTATGCCAAAGGATGTTTATGAACTTTTGGGCTACCTCAGTGCTCTCTGTGTGTAATATTTCAATTTGTTCCAAAATAGAAAACAGTCTAGATTTTAAAGAATACATTCAATTTCACACAGTCCTCCATGCTGCTATTCAAGTTGTCTGACAATGTGAATGTGAATCATGCTGATAGAATATCCTTGTAAAACAATTTATGTCAATTCCATTAATAATTTCTCACTTTTAATCGTTGCTTATATTTCTGGCATACTGCAGTGTTTCCACCATTGTCAACATGTATGCTGCTTCTCTTGCCAAAATAGCATAAAATATACTTGCAAGTGCATTTAAGACAGGTGGCATTCTGTGAATCGTAAATTCTTAGCAGATGTCTTCATCAAGCTTTTTTTTTCATTTGGACCATTTTTATATATTACCTGGCTTCAAGCTGATTGTCATCTTTAAATCCATTTTCTGATTTGTGCAAAACTCTTCAAACAGTAATCTGCAATGCTGGCTGACTTAGTTTTCTTTAGTTCATCTGTCCCTTTTAGAATAGCTTATACTTTAGGAGCTGTGGTGTTCAGCATCAAAACAGGTGGGCTCCACGAAGGAGCTTCTTATTTTTAGCCAAACTAAGGTGTGATGCCAGTTCTGCTGTCTTCTGTGCAAATGCACCTGTTCACATGGCTAGTTAACTCACTTTATCGCTACCCCATTGTCAATGGTACATTGCACTTAGTCCATTTCTCCAGAAGGAGCTGATATTACTTCAGAGCAGGTGGGCGATTTTTCCTAAAATTCTTGCTAATCTATATTTAACTTCTAAGAAATACACATTGGTAACTTTCAATTATACCTTATCACTCATTAAAACTCGATACAAGTTCTATAATTACAAATCTATGTGTGTGAAGTATGGAAAACTTAATTTTAAAACTGCAAAAGAGATTATTCTCCACTTTCCTACTCATGGACTTGATATATGTCACACTCTGAAATCTCAGAATATTGTTTATGAAAATTTGGGAATTTCTGATCATTGGTATTTTGTATTTACCAGTATTTAACATTAATCTGTTAAAATTTTAGGTGATTTTATGTCAGGCTCAGTAAGCATTCAAGCTAATTATTTAAAAGTCTTTAGAGTAAATAATTTTAAGTTTATCCAGATAATCTAAAATGGATCATTTTCAATGCAACAATCTCCTTTTCAGGCAGCTGTAACTTAACGTAGAACATTCTTGTTTGTTTGAGTCAAAACACTGAACAGTTTAGTACTAAATGCAAAGATTGGTCTGAAGCTTCATATTGTTTTTTTTCTTGTTGTTTATTATCAATGTCAGGAGGTTGTGCTTCAGCCATGAAGCAACACAGGAATTTTCTGTTTCCAGTGGCAATCAAAATTGCAGTAAAGGACCATGAGAAGGTTCAGTCATACTGAGCCTTGAAAGCAGCCATAGCATTCATTTTTTATGCTGCAGGCTCAGTACTTGGACCCTCAAAAGACTTATGACAGATCCACTCATTTTATGTGCACTGCTTTTTTTTAAGACAAGTCACTAATGCTCTCTTTGCCAAAACAGGACAATTTATACAATTTGACAGCTCTTCTACATAAACGAGAGGGCCAATGCAATTTCCAGAATTAATGGATTCTTTGAGGTTGTCAGGTTTATTGATTGCTGCTTTATGGCAGGGTTTGCCCCAAATGTGAACTCTCACGTTTCTATGAGCCCTGGAGGCATCCATTCCCTAACTATGTGGATTATTCACAATGACAGGTATTGCTTCTTGCACGTCAATTCATGATATGCTGTGAACTGTCAGGATGTGTTTACACTCACCATTCCAGCTTCTCAGTACTATTTTAAAAGCAGAGGCGAGGACTAGGTTTGTTGCATGATAACCAGAAGTGTCTTTTCATAGGAATATCAATACTCCAGAGGAATATGGTCAAAGAAGACACAAATAAAAGCTGAGCAAGCTGTTGGAAGCTTGAAAGAAATTCTCCTGTGTCCTGGTTTGGTCTGGCAGTGCCATGGAGCAGAAGTACAGTACCACTTCATAAATTGCACTAGTATGTTTTGGATTTCATGATTATTCAACCATAGACTGACAGTAGATGTCGTAGAGAATGCCAGAAGCCTGAAGGTAATGCTGCTGATGATTTGTATCTAACCCACCGAAGAACAGAAAGCATGCGCTGTGATGATGTTTGTTCGACAGCTGAGAGACAGATTAATTTGGCAGATCTTCACAGATGAATAGCTCAGGACGATTTGGATGTCTCAGCTCATTAAATATCTGCTCCTCTCACCAACTGTCTACAGTCGCTGTGAAATCTATGCTCCTCAGAGCCAGCCATTGCATGTTAATTTTCAACTTCCATATCAACTGTTCCCATTCATGTGCAAAAGATCCAAGCACCACTTTTACATCAAACATTCCAGTGATGATTGCAACTATTTAAGAAAGTATCACTTGTTTCTGTCCTTGGGACTGTGCAAGTTTTTGGTGATCCCTGTTGTAACTTTTCTCCAGTGTGTCTTTTGGAGGCATTGGACCGGAGATGTCATAAGACCATAAGACATAGGAGCGGAAGTAAGGCCATTCGGCCCATCGAGTCCACTCGGCCATTCAATCATGGCTGATGGGCATTTCAACTCCACTTACCCGCATTCTCCCTGTAGCCCTTAATTCCTTGTGACATCAAGAATTTATCAATTTCTGCCTTGAAGACATTTAGCGTCCCAGCCTCCACTGCACTCTGTGGCAATGAATTCCACAGGCCCACCACTCTCTGGCTGAAGAAATGTCTCCGCATTTCTGTTCTGAATTTACCCCCTCTAATTCTAAGGCTGTGACCACGGGTCCTAGTCTCCCCGCCTAACAGAAACAATTTCCTAGCATCCACCCTTTCCAAGCCATGTATTATCTTGTAAGTTTCTATTAGATCTCCCCTTAATCTTCTAAACTCCAATGAATACAATCCCAGGATCCTCAGCCGTTCCTCGTATGTTAGACCTCCATTCCAGGGATCATCCGTGTGAATCTCTGCTGGATACACTCCAGTGCCAGTATGTCCTTCCTGAGGTGTGGGGACCAAAACTGGATACAGTACTCCAAATGGGGCCTAACCAGAGCTTTATAAAGTCTCAGTAGCACAACAGTGCTTTTATATTCCAACCCTCTTGAGATAATTGACAACATTGCATTCGCTTTCTTAATCACGGACTCAACCTGCATGTTTACCTTTAGAGAATCCTCAACTAGCACTCCCAGATCCCGCTGTACTTTGGTTTTATGAATTTTCTCACCGTTTAGAAAGTAATCCATGCTTCTATTCTTTTTCCCAAAGTGCAAGACCTCGCATTTGCTCACATTGAATTCCATCAACCATTTCCTGGTCCACTCCTCCAAACTGTCTAGATCCTTCTGCAGCCTCCCCACTTCCTCAGGACTACCTGCCTGTCCACCTAACTTTATATTGTCGGCAAACTTCACTAGAATGCCCCCAGTCCCTTCATCCAGATCATTAATATATAATGTGAACAACTGCGGCCCCAATACTGAACCCTGCGGAACACCGCTTGTCACCGGCTACCATTCCAAAAAAGAACCTTTTATCCCAACTCTCTGCCTCCTGTCAGACAGCCAATCCTCTATCAATACCAGTAGCTCACCTCGAACACCATGGCCCTCACCTTGTTCAGCAGCCTCCCATGTGGCACCTTATCAAAGGCCTTTTGGAAGTCTAGGTAGACCACATCCACTGGGTTTCCCCAATCTAATCTACTTGTCACCTCTTCAAAGAACTCCAACAAGTTTGTCAGGCACGACCTCCCCTTACTAAATCCATGTTGACTTGTTCTAATCCGACCCTGCTCTTCCAAGAATTTGGAAACCTCATCCTTAATGATGGATTCTAGAATTTTACCAACAACCGAGGTTAGGCTAATTGGCCTATAATTTTCCATCTTTTTGCCTTGATCCTTTCTTGAACAAGGGCGTTACAACAGCGATCTTCCAATCATCTGGGACTTTCCCTGACTCCAGTGACTTTTGAACGATCTCAACCAACGCCTCCACTATTTCCTCAGCCACCTCCCTCAGAACTCTAGGATGTAACCCATCGGGGCCAGGAAATTTATCAATTTTAAGCCCTTTTAGCTTTTCTCGCACTTTCTGCTGTAAAAATATTATGCATAAATTGAAATACAGATGCTCTCTCTCACAGGATCCTCATGTCCAAGGGTGGTTAGCGAACAGTTTGAGATAGATGAACTCAAAATGTTGACACTGTTTTTCCTTCCGGAGGTGCTGCCACTGATGAATTTGGTCAGCATTTTCTGGGTTAGCTATAGGCCCTTTATCATCTTAGTCTTACAAAGATAAAAGCTTTTATACTTGATTCATGGAGAGAACCTCTGAGATTCTGCTTCAAAAGCAAACAGTTGTTAAGGCGCAAGGGCCTGGTTATCTCCTGATCATTACTAGTGGCATTCCATGGGATCTGCCCTGTCTGCCAGTTTGTGGTTCAGTTTGTGGTTGTTTACGATACATTTCTGCCACCATTCCTTTTGGCTACACTTTGTCTAGTCTACCTAATGAGAAGAGATAGAGGCTATACCACCAAAGAGATCTGGTACAATTCTTAGTTAACAGGATGTTCCTTGCATGTTTGCAGTATGTATAACCACTTCCCTTATGAGCTATGTTAACTAAGACCCTCAGGAGCTGTAGAGAATTCATCTGCTTCCGACAAAGGTCTTGTCATTTCCATCAAAACCTCTCTGTGACATCACAGAAATGGGTGAAGTTCAATGCAACATGACTGTTAACTTAGCAAGTTTTGAGAAGATTTGAAGTTCATGTTGAGGTTCTGAGCTGGAAGGTTCATTCCTAGACATTTCGTCACACTACTAGGTATCATCTTCAGTGGGCTTCCGGGTGAAGCACTGCTGATAATTCCTGCTTTCTGTTTATATGTTTGGGTTTCTTTAGGTTGATGATGTCATTTTCTGTGGTGATGTCATTTTCTGTGATGATGTTAAAGATGAGATCAAAGCTGAAGATGTAAACCAAATAAACAAACATTGTACTCTACCTCTTTAAAAAAATGAGTTCCAAAGAGAAATGGAAGGCAAACACTTAATTATGAATTGCATGTCCAGTGATCCCTTTACCACACCAGAGGATTTCAAACAACTCAAGCAGTTTTACTTTACAGATCAACTGACAGAGGATTCTGAGAAGAGAGCTATGAAAATCTTGCTGGCCACTGTCAATGAAGTGCTTCACAGAATTGGTCTTTAATGTCTGGTCATTACATGAACAATCAGAAAGATCTGGAAAGTTCTCACAAACCAGCTCAAGTTAAGAATTCACTTCAGGATTAATGGACTCTAATTAATGTCATACAGACAGAAATCCCAAGGGTCTATTGATCAGTGTTTTGGAAGATGCTGCAACAAAAATCATGAGTATGATTTTCAGAAGTAGAACTCTGAGATGCTTATTGAATTGCTCTGACACTAGTTAATGTCTTCAGGAAGGATCTTCAGGGCAAGCTAAATGGCAAAAAGATTGATAAATTTCAGAAAATACCAAACTTCCCATTTTGTTAAAATGTTGATATTATAAAATGATGCAAGCTTTCATATTTATTAAAAACTAAAACTGACAAAGGGCCAGTGTCAATATACTACAACTATTACATCCTGCAAGTCATGCACTCAGCAAGTGTCACTCCCTGGCACAACCTACATGAGGTTATCTCAGTATATAACAAATCACCACCTCCATGCATTGGCAGAATGACACAGCAGTCCCAAAATGCAAGCTTATCTTCACTTCCTGAAATCATCTACCTGGTGGATATAAATGGTGAAGAATGATTCTCAGTAAATACAAATCTCATTATATTCACAATTCATGAGATTCAAATGATATCCAATGTGGTGGAACAGACCTCACATGACACAATTGATTAATTGAAGTTGAAGACATTCTCAAGGTTGACCTGTTACATTTTGGCCAGAGCCAGTGTGAACACCTGCAATCAGAAACAGCCAAAGATGAGCAATTATAACCATTTGAAAAAACTTACAAAGATAGCCTGATAGCATCAAAGAAGTACCTGAGAGCATCCATTTGGTTTGACTATGCAGAAAGTAACAGTGTTTCTAAGCTCTCATTTTCAACGCCAAATACATTCTCATCCAAAAGTATACAAAGATATCGTGACCATATTTTATCAATAATGTGTGGGTTTTGATCACACAATTGAGCACATTAATCTATGATCTGGCCAGGGATGAATCAGGGATGAATAATTTATGGGCATTAATTATCATATGATATCATTCTTGTTCATTAACCATTCTGAGATACAGGACATTCTTCAAAGATAGAGGAGCATGAATGAGGTATAGAAAGAGTGAGCACGTAGATCAAAACAGTATACGAGGTAGATGCTGTAAGTTAACAATCCAAATACCAATATTTGGATACTAGCAAAGTTTTCTAGTGCCATGCAACCAATCCTGATTAACACTGATCACAGTGTGATGCTTTGCTTAAACAAAGGAAACTACAATGGGATAAAGGAGAAGTTGGCTAAGATAAACTGGGAGCAAAGACGATAATATGGGACAATTAAGGAACAGTGGAGGACTTTCAAAGTGATTCTTCACAGTGCTAAGCAAAAACATATACCAGTGAAAAGGAAGGACTGTAGGAAAAGTGTTAATCAGCCCTGGATAACTAAGGAATATAAGAGAATATCAAATTGAAAGCTAATGCCTACAAAATTGCAAAGATTAGTGGGAGATGAGAGGTTAGGAAAATCTGTAAAGGTTAACAGAAAGCCATGAGAAGAGTTCTAAAGAATGTAAGGTAATGAGAGTAAACTGGCTTAGAATATAAAAACAGATGGCAGAAATTTCTATAAATATATAAAATAGAAAAGGCTGGCTAAGGTAAACATTGGTCATTTAGAGGATGAGAAGGGGGATTTAATAATGGGAAATGAGGACATCACCAAGGTATTTGTGCCAATCTTCACAGTAGCAGACACAACTAACATGCCAATAACACTTTATTCATTCACGAGATGAGGGTGAGACTGGCTCGGCAACATGTATTGCCCATTCTTAATATTTGAGAGTCAATCAATTTTACTGTGGATTGAAGACAAAGTAGCTATGGCAGGTGAAGACTAGAAACAATCATTATTTCTAATCATAATCTCCCTATAATCTCTCTATGCACTGTCATTATCACCTCTTTATTGCTACCTTTGCTTCTGGAGCCATGACTCACCTTCTCTCAGTCTAGTAGAAATACCTCCCTATTTCTCCCTTTTTTTAAGCTTTGACAAAGGGTCAGTTTGACTCGAAACATCAGCTCTTTTCTCTCCTTACAGATGCTGCCAGACTGCTGAGATTTTCCAGCATTTTCCCTTTTGGTTTCAGATTCCAGCATCTGCAGTAATTTGCTTTTATCATTATTTCTAAATAGGCAGAGTTGGGCAAGTTAATGGAGCTAAAGGTAGACGGATCTCCTGGCCCTGATGGAATGCATCCCAGTAAATATGGAAATGCTCGTGGTAATTTACCAAAATGCTCCAGGGTCTTGCAAATTAGAATTCAGCAAAAGCGATGCCACTGGTTAAAAAGGAGGTAGACAAAAGGGCAATGAGCTTAATTTCTGTAGTGTGGAAAATGCTTGAATCTATCATCAAGGGAGAAATAACAAGATATCTGCTTAGAAATTGTATCATTGGACAGACACAGCATGGGTTGTGTTTAACTAATTTACTGCAATTCTTTGAGGACATTATATTCACATGATGGACAATGAGGAACTGGTGAATGTGGTGTATCTGGATTTCCAGAAAGAATTAAACAAAAAAGCTGCTGCATAAGATAAAAGTGCACTGTGTTATGGGTAATGTATTAGTGTGGATAGAGGATTGGTTAACTATCAGAAAGCAAAGTGTGTAGATAAATGAGTGATTATTTGTTTGGTGATCAGTGACTCATGACGTGCCTCAGGGATCAGTATTGGGAACACAATTAATTGGAATTTACACAGATGATTTGGGGTTGGGGGCCAAGTGTGGTCTGTCAAAGTTTGCAGATAACAGTAAGATGAATGTTACAGCAAAGTCTGCAGGGGGAGAAAGTTAGGTTAAATGAGTGGTCAAAGGTCTGACAGATGGAGTACGATATTGGTAAATGTGAGGTCATTCATTTTTCCTTAATATGGAGGTGCTGGTGTTGTATGGGGATGGAGAAATTCAGAAGTCACATGACACCAGGTTGTACTCCAACAGGTTTATTTGAAATCACAAGCTTTCAGAGTCTTGCTGCTTCCTTAAATGAACCTGACAAAAGAGCAGCGCTCAGAAAGCTTGTGATTTCAAATAAACCTGCTGGAGTATAGCCTGGCATCATGTGACTTCTGACTTCAGCCATTCTCCCATTCAGTAAATGTTCTAAGCTATTATATGGAATAAAGATCTAAAATATCCATTCTTCCATCTGTCAAGGATACTGCAAAGTCTTGTTCCTCAGCAGAACTCATTGAATTTTTTCCAGTGTAAATTGCATATGTTTCTTGCCAGGGCTTAGTTATCCTTCGATAAAAATGGTGTATACTTTATGGAATCATGAAGGAAAGATTCATTTTTTGGACCTATTTTGGTAGAACTGTCATGGAGAACTTTTCAAGTTTTTGTTCCCTCCATTAACTTTGATTCTTATCTGTTGTTTCATTATTATCCCATTTCTCATAAAGTGGGGTGCAAAGTGTGCTTCAGTTTGAGTTCCTTCATTTTTCATACACAGTCTGCTAATAGTTCTGGATTACTTTTAGACAGCATTAATTGATATCGGTGCAATATGTTAAGGCTTCAAAGCAGCATGTTCTGATCCATACAATTTCAAACCTCCCAACTATCATCTGACAACTAAAGTAATATATATCACAGCCAACCTAGAGGCTCATCTATCCATTGCTACAGAATGCACCAATAGTACTGCACTAAATATGACACTTAAGTGGGACAGCTTGATGAACCACAGGATCTTTCCTGCTCAAAATTGGTTGCATTATTGGATGGTGGCCACTAAGTGTAAACATCAATGTGCTAGCAGGCAAATTAGGATCTAAGACACTTGCCGAGTGACCATGCTTCTGGAACAAGGAATATTGAGTCTTACCTAAAGCTGCAATGCTTGATGACTGTACTAGAAGCGATTACTACATATGTGATTCTCTGGAATTCAGTTACTTGCCCAGTAATTTAGATGAAAACTCTGTTTTCCTTTTCTGACCTGTTGAGATAATTAACTTTGTCCAACACAGTAAGAGCTCAACTCACAACCTCAGAAATATGTTTCCATAAAGCCCTTGTTGCTGCACATGGATGCCTATTTGTTGACTTTTGAGAAATGACATTATACCATCTCATTTTTTTGCTAGTAACACAAGAACTTCCATGTTACAGTTTCATTTTCTCATTTTTTTCCCATTACTTGTAAATTGGGAAAGTTGGACACTTGCTGTCCTTTCCTAAGTGTACCTGCTTTCACTGAAATATCTAATTTACTGCTCATTGGGCATGTAGTTTTATTTTGTAAAAAATACTTAAAATTCTGTGATCTTGTTGTTGCAGCTAAGGATTTTGAAAAACTCTGTGGATATGCGTGGTATATTAATGTACCAGGAACTGGCAATCTCTTGCATTTACCAACAATCCATTTAGTGTTACTGACATTTTCTTTACATAAAACAGAAAAGTTTCCTGAACTTTCTATCATTCCATGTCTTTAAATAAGATTAATATGCAATGTAGGGACAGTTTGATGCTACTCATAATAGTACATTAGGATCAATGCAATTACACATACTTCTCTGCACAGTTGTTCCTCTATTATACAGTAGAATTACAGCTGTTGCTGAATAAGGAAATATATTCAAGTAAAAAGAAAATATCTCAGAATGCACAAAACTCTAGAATTTTGATATGTTCTTTGTCTCCAATAAGAAGCTCCAATAGATCTTTATGGTATACAGAAAATATGGTCTTACAAATTTTTCACATCTATTTGTTATGGCAACCAGCCTTACAGCAGAATGTAATAAGCCAAATCCTACCTAAGTTATGGAATAATAGAAACCTAGCAGCAGGTGGTGATTATGGAAGTTTCTGAAGCTTGGCTGAAACTTGCTTATATTTGATGATTCTACTCCATTGAAATTTATTTAGTTCCTCAATACCAAAAAAATCAATTAACTATCAGATTGAAACATGTCCATCTCATTAGTCATGATTACATATGTATAAAGCTGCAATATAGGTAGATTTTTAAAGTTCATTGTTAAGTAGTATTTTCTTTCATTAACATCATAGAATCTGAAATTGATTGCTTTACAGAAATTAACTCAGCAATGGTGCAGTCAGAGGTCATTTTCAATAGGGATGTCAGTGGTATCAAAGGGAAGGGGCAAGGACCATTGTTTGTCTATAATGAGTGACACAATTTGCACCTAGCAAATATTTATTTGTATTTTAAGCATTAATATAACCGTAAGTTAGTGTTAGTTGAGCTGAGCTAATGTCCGTAGATAATTGGATCTTTAAAGTTTGAGTGAGCAACATTTGACAATTGCAGAGGAGGTAACGTCTTTTCAGTTCCTGATACCACATTGTTGACATTGTTATCCTTTAATTTACTGGTTAATGTGAGTTCCAAGATAGTGGTAGTGAACTTGGGGATAAGACCTTTGCTGATCAGACATAGTCATTGTCTGGAATGCATGCAGCATGAAGGTTACAAACTATTTTTAAGCTTGAACATTTTCCAAGCTTGCTGTATGCTCATTTTGGCTGCTTCCTTATTGAATGAATTGTAAATAGTGATGACTTGAACTGGAATTGAAAGCAAGTAGTCTCACATGTTATCTAATGATAGAAAGAAGGTAATGATGAAGCTGGTAATGCTAGTTGTGTGGTTCAGGTGGAACACATTCTGAAAGATTGTGGGCAGATTATACATGAGTAGGTGTCACTTGCTGGCAATATTGACTATTCCTCCCAACACTTAACTGACTATCGTAGAGTGCTATAGAGCTCCCCAAGAACCTTTGCTTCCACAACTATCTCATCTAGCACAATCACAACTTTAACTGCTATCAGGTTGGCATTTATTTTGATACTGCATGAGTTGTGATCATTGCTTGCAAGACCCATCCATAATTGTCTTTGAACAAGTGGTTCTTCAAACATTATAGTCACCACCCGTATGCACATTCACAGCATTGTCATGAAAGGTGTTCCAGGATTTTGCTTCAGTGACAGTGAAGGACCAGAGGAATAGTTCCCGGTCAGCAGGTTGCCTGGATTGAAGCAGCTGGTGGTGTTCCCATGTGTTACTGTCCTTGATGAAGTGTTAAATGTTGCAGGCTTATTTGGTTCACTAAGCGGAGGTTTGGTGAGTTGACACAGTGAATCTTGAAAATGGGACACACTGCCACCATTGGGTGAAATGACCAGATAGTCTTTAGGTTTGATGGGGTGTCAATCAAGTGGACACTGTTGACATGGATGGTGTCCAGCTACTTCAGTGATATTGGAGCCATAATAATTCTGTAATATTTAATATTCCCTCACACTTGTGATTTGCGCATTATGGTTGATGGACAGGCTTTGGGGGTGCAGAGTTCCTAGCTTCTGACTCGCTCTTGTAACTGTAGTATTTAAGTGCATAGTTCTGATTAATGGTTATCTCGAGGATGTTTATAGAGGGACCTTCATTGATGGTAAGGCCTTTCAATGTCAAGGGACAATAGTTAGCTTCCTGATGAAGGGCTTTAGCCCGAAAAATCAATTTTCCTGCTTCTCGGATGCTGCCTGATCTGCTGTGCTTTTCTAGCACCACTCTAATCTAGACTCTGATCTCTCGCATCTGCAATCCTCACTTCCGCCTTTCCGAATAGTTAGATTCAGTCCACCATCTACAAGGCACAAGTCAAAAGTGTGATGGAATAATCCCAACATATCTGGATGAAATGTGACATGACAGATACTCAGAGACACATACACAGAGATGTACAGAGAAACATACAGCAGCACATAGGCTGCATGGACACACATGCAGAGTGTTGCTCCAGCAACACTCAGGAGGCTGATCCAAATCAAAGCAGTCTGCTTGGTTGTTAACGCATCTGCAAGCATTCACTCTCTCCAATGTCAATACTCATTAGCAACAGTGTATAATCTACAAAATGCACTGAAAAAAATTGTTAAGGCTCTTTAGACAGTGCTTTCCAAACCCAGGATCGCTAGCATCTAGAAAGTTAAGAGCAGCAGATATATGGGAACACCACTGGCTGCAGTTTCAATCCAAGTAATTCATCATCCAGACCTGGAAAGATATATGACTGATTATTCAGTGTTGCTGGGTCAAAATCCATGAAGTCCCACCTTTATAGTGATATTGTGTGTCTGTAGATAGTAAATAGACTGCAGTGGTTCAAAAAAATTGGTCACCTTCAACTTCCTGAGGGCAGCTGGGATTGGCCCAGCCAGCAGGGCTCACATCCGATCAGTGAATAATACCAAAAAAAGGTGTGGGAAAAACAACATACAATCTTCTTTTGTTTTGGCATAATTTTAAAAATGTAAACTTCAAGTATTGGATACCATTGTTTTTTGAGAACTTATAGCTATCCATCGGAAATAGATCCTCAAAGACCCTAAATATCCTGTGGCAGTATAGATTTTAGGTAGCATTGGGATGTAATCGCATTATAGGTGCTCCATGTCATTCTGCTAATTATGTTGTGATGCTAACTATGATGAAATTGCCACTGGAGCTGGCTTTAAGATGTTGGAAAGGTTTTAGATCCACAAAGAAATTTATATCAATTGTCAACATATTTGAGGCTCACTCAGAAAACCCTAACTAATTCCATTCAGATTCAATTTTCTGGGTTGATTCAGTACAAGAACCATTGATTACCTGCCATCCCTGATTAACACATTGCAAGAGGGACTCTGCTTCACGTATGTAACTCACTATTGACATCTAACTGAAGCACAGAGACAAAAGTGATTGGTCGTAAGACCAATACTCCAAGCCAGTTTTCTGCCCATTTCAGATGGGCGGCACGGTGGCACAGTGGTTAGTACTGCTGCCTCACAGCGCCAGAGACCCGGGTTCAATTCCCGCCTCAGGCGACTGACTGTGTGGAGTTTGCACGTTCTCCCCGTGTCTGCGTGGGTTTCCTCCGGATGCTCTGGTTTCCTCCCACAGTCCAAAGATGTGCAGGTCAGGTGAATTGGCCATGCTAAATTGCCCGTCGTGTTAGGTAAGGGGTAAATATAGGGTTATGGGTCGGTTGCACTTCGGCGAGGCGGTGTGGACTTGTTGGGCCAAAGGGCCTGTTTCCACACTGTAAGTAATCTAATCTAATCAGGCATGCATCCCATTTATAATTCACTTCAAATGCCTTGCCAATGCAATTTTAAAAATAATATGAATAGAGGTGCTCCTAATCTTAATATAACAAATGTTTGTTATTAAAATGACACGTGTTATCCAATTCAAACATTTTTATATGTATGTTTGAATTTTGAATCCATAAACTTCTTTGCTCACCGGAAGTATATTTGCCCTTGACTCAATAGTAAAAGATAAAGTATCACTTTAGACAAATTCAATGAGTGGGACATCAAAAAGTCCTCCAGCAGCTAAATACTGGAATTGTATACATTGGGACATTTCTGTTAGGTGCAAGTGGAGTCAAAACATCTCCCATCATATCCGCCTGTCCCTCCTGATGAAGAGTTGTGAGTGAAATGAACGTGTTGCTCATACATTTTTTCATTGAGAAGAAAACAGTGCACAATTTGTTAATGCAAAAGCAGCAAAATAAATGAATTTCAAGTGTCTTTTGGCACTAAAGAGGAATAACGTGATTAATCTTTGAAAGCAATCATTAAATTGTGTCAGTTTCTAATCCATATTGTTGAAGAACATTCAATATAAATTCGATCATTGGTGTAATCATCTGAGTTGAGATAGTTTTGCCAGATTTTATCCTGTATTGTTTCTGTAGAATCATGAGGATGCAATTTCACTACCTGCTAATTTAGGCTAATCTTTGCTAGTGCAAATATTCCTACCAAAAAATATTTTTTTCTGTATATTTAACATTAATCTTAACTACAATTGTCGAGAATGCAATTGGTGAGTAAAGCTGTGCTAAGATTCACAGATATTTGGACCTTATGATCAATGTGGCTTCCTAATAGAACTTTAATGTGGTTTTAATCTTCAATTCCTAGCTGCAGTGATTGAGTGAAAATTTGCAGTTTTACAGATGTGAATGCTTTTCTAAGAGTGACATTAAATGACATTGAATAGGCGAAGAGAGAGTGCTGCACTCTGTCTCTGAACACTTTGAGTCAGGACCAGAAAAAATCTGCAATGTTAATCAGGGTTAAAAAAAGAAAACTACAGGAGCGCTGATTGCTATTACCTGCTGAGCTTCGCGTCTTGTCTCTGTTAATTAGTGCAGTCTGGGATGCTGGCAGAAAAGGTTTTGGATAAGGTAACAAGAGCAAGGTTTATATAATTTAGTCAGCAAGAAAATTATCCATGGTCTCCAAGGGCCAGTAAATTTCATTTTACTCAAGGATCAATTTGGAATAGAACTGAATCTATCAAAAATAATGGTGGGGAACAGTAGGTCAGGACTATCTGCTTCTTTACGGTCTCCTGAACTATGTCAGGATGTCGAGCAACCAGTGCCAATGATAGAATAGGTTTTCAGTTTTCAAGTGGAAAAATGTATCATGTAATTCATAATTTACATTAGCTCTGAATTTGAAATTTCTATGAGCTGCTTTTATTTGCTCTTATTGGTTACCAAAGATAGCTAGAGCATTGATTTTATCTTCTGGGTGAACTGGAAAATAACAGCGAACAACAGATGTTGGTTAGTGTTTCATTCCAAGTGTTCTGTGTATCCTTTTGCATAGACAAAAGCAGCAATGCAAGTCATTCAATACTTAAATCTTGGTTTAGTTTGGTGTAGATGAAAATAGCACCACTGGCATTTCTACACTTCAATTTGTTTTGCACCGTGTGAAATTTAAATCATCTTAACAAAAAGCCTTTTGTTGCTAATGAGTTTGACAATTATGGGTTAATTGTGAAAGTAAATCTCTGAACCAACAATATTCTAAGACCAGCAATACACCCACACTTCAAAATTTGAGATATATCCTCAGAATTTGATCACAATTGGTGCTAATTGGGTTAACTTACTTATCTCCCAAGTGAGGTGAATTTCAAATATCTACTCAAACAAGCTGTTTATCATAAAACAGGTGGCATAATCTCCCACTGTCTTTAGATGGCAGGATAAGCACAATAAAGATAATGGAAAGTACTTCTGGCAATTAATATAATCTTTTTAAACAGATTTATTTCATCATGTTGGAAGATGTTTTCCATGATAAGCAATATTAATGAAATTCAACAGAACAGCATTCTGATAATAGAAAAATAGTCTAATGTCACCCAAAAGTGTAAAATAGAACATTCTAAGTTAAAAATTAACAATTAATTTCTTCTGTCATTTTCTAGTGTGCCTTTTCATTTACCTGTTCTTTTGTTGACATATAACAACAGACTATGAACTTAGAGCAGGAAAAGGCCATTCAGTTCCTTTAAGCCCACTCCATGATTTGAGAAGATCATGACTGATCTGACTGTGACCTTGAGTCCACTTTCATACCTATTCCTAAAACACTTTGATTCTCTTGTTAGTTAAGAATTAATCTGTTTTTGCCTTTAAAACATTTGAATGATGCTGCCTCCGCTGCTCTCTGGAGTGAGACAACACTAAAGGCACTCAAACTTCTGCGAGGAAAGAGAAGCAAAATAAGATAGCCATAGTTAAGCAATTGGACCAGGTCTGAGTGCACAGTCTTGCCTCATCCATCCATGGAGGATTGTGGACAATTAGACAACTGTCAAGAGGAGGATGGGTCCATAAATATCTCCATTCTTAATGATGGATGAGCCTCACGCATTATCACGTAAGTCAAGGCTGAAGCACTTCTAAACATCTTCAGCCAGAAGTGTTAAGTGAATGATCCATCTTTTTTCCCTCTTGATCTCACCAGACCTAGTTGTTCATCCAATTTGATTCAAGGAATTGCTGATGACATTGGATACTGCAAGGGCTATATAAATCCTGACAACATTCCCACAATTGTGTTAAACATTTATGATCCATAATTAGCTGCAATTTTCTCCAAGATGTTCCAGTACAACTACAGCACAAGCATTGACCAGGCGATGATGACAATTACCCAGATATATCCTCTGCACAAAAGGCAGGACAGATCAAACTTTGTCAATGGCCACCAAATCAAGTAATTCTCAATCATCAACACTGGGAAGGAAAGTGCTGTCATCACAGCTATCAAGCAGTACATACTCAGCAGTAGCTTGCCCACTGCTGTTAAGTTTGGGTTCTTAGAATCATAGAATCCCAACAGTGTGGAAACCGACTTTTCAGCCCAAATTGACCCTCCAAGATGTAACTCACCCAGACCTCTGCTATCCTATGTCTTCCCCTGACTAATGCACCTAACCTACAAATCCCTGAACATTATGGGCAATTTAGCATATTGCCAATTCACCAAACCTGTACATCTTTAGATTGTGGGAGGAAACCGGATACTGAGAGAATGTGCAAATTCCACACAGATAGTTGCCTGAGGCTGGATTCGAGCCTGGGGCCCTGGCACTGTGAAGCAGCAGTGCTAACCACTGAGCCACCGTACTACCCTAATAGTTTTGCCAACATCCATCAACAACAAACCTCATTAGAGCACTGATCCAAACATGGAGATATAAATTATATCATTGGTGTAATTGTCCCATTTAGAAATAGTCATGCCAGATGATTGCTTCTGCAGAATTGAGAGGATGCACTTTCTCTGCCCATCAATTCAGGTTGATATCTGCTAATGTACAAAATTCCCACCGAATAAATATTTTGTTCTGTATATTTAAATTGATTTTTACCTACAATCATAGAGAATAAAATTGGTCAGTAAAGCTATACTGAGATCCAAACATATTTGTATCCAACTTGATTAATGCGGTTATCTAATAGAACTTTAATGGGGATTTAAGGATTCCTAGCGACAGTGATTGAGTGAAAATTTGCAATATTCAGATGGGAGTGATTATCTAAGAGTAACATTAAATGACATTGAGTAGGCGAAGAGAGGGTGCTGCACTCTGTCTCTGAGCAAGCAAGTCAGAACCAGCAGAAGCTGCAACGTTCAGGATTTAAAAAGAAAAGCTGCAGGAGCAGTAATTGCTGTTACCAGCCAAGATTTGTGTGTCTTTTCTCTGACAGTTAGTGTTGAAAAAGACCAGTGGTGAGGTAAGGGAAACTTACTTTGACATCAAGGTAGCATTTACACAAGCAAGTTTACACATCAAGGGGAGGCACAGTGGCTCAGTGGTTAGCACTGCTGCCTCACAGTGCCAGGGTCCTGGATTCACTTCCAGCTCCTGGCGACTGTGTGGTGTTTGCACATTCTCCCCATGTCTGTGTGGGTTTCCTCTGGGTGCTCTGATTTCCTCCCTCAATCCAAAGATGTGCATGTTCGGTGAATTCACCATGCTAAATTGCCCATTGTGTTCAGGGATGTGTAGGTTAGGTGCATTATTTAGTGGCTAATATAGAGCGATAGGATTGGGTCTGGGAGGGTTACTCTTCAGAGGGTCATTGTGGACTTGTTGAACCGAAGAACCTGTTTCCACACTGTATGGATTCTATAGTAACTCATAACCACAAACAGAAACTGTTAAAAAAGCCCAGCAGGTCTAGCAACATCTGTTCAGAGAAAGCAGAGTTATTGTTTCTAGTCCAGTGGCGCCTTCTTCAGAACAAACGTTTTTCCAGCAATTTCTGTTTGTGTATCTGATTTCCAGATTTTTAAAAAAATTAGTAACTCATAATCCAAATAAAAGAGAATATAGGGAAAATTTTCTGCTGAGTGTAATCATTCCGAGTACAAAGGACAATTACAGTTCTTGTGGCTGGTCAGTCACTCCGTTCAAGATATCACAACAGGACATCATCATGTAATCTACGCCAAATCATCCAGATTCTTCAGCAATGACCTGCCTTCCATCATAGTGTCAAGAGTATCGAGGTCTGTTGATGATTTCATAATAATCACACCATTTGCATATTTCTCCGATACTGAAGTAGTCTGTTTCTATTTCCAGGAAGACCTGGGCAATATTCAAGCTTATGCTGATAAGTAACAAGTAACATTCATGCCATATGAAATTTAAACAATGACTATTTCCAAGAAGAGTGTATTTGGCATTGCTATTGATGAGAAATTAAATTGGGCCAGCCATGTAAATAGCATAACAATCAGCAGGTTGGAGGCGAGGAATTCTCGAGTTTTAAAAACTCATCACCTGAATCCTTGAATCCTGTCTGCCATCTACAAAGTATAATTTTGGAGTATGATGAAATATAATCACTGGGTGAGTACAGGTCCAACAACATCCAGGACAAAGCAGTCCACATGCACAACCTTCAAATTTCACTTCCTCCAACAGCAATGCACAATGGCAGTAGAATGTTCCATCTTCAAGATGTGCTGCAATAATTCACCAAGGCCCCTGAAACAGTAATTTCCAAACCTGTGAACTCTACCAACTCGAAGGCCAAAAGCAGCACGGTGGCTCAGTGGTTAGCACTGCTGCCTCACAGCAACAGGGTCCCAGGTTTGATTCCAGCCTTGGGCGACTGTCTGTGTGGAGTTTGCGCATTCTCCCCATGTCTGCGTGGGTTTCCTCTGGGTGCTCCGGTTTCCTCCCACAGTCCAAAGATGTGCAGGTCAGGTGAATTGGCCATAATAAATTTGCCCAAACTGTTAGGTACATTAGTCAGAGGGAAATGGGTTTGGTTGGGTTACTCTTCGAAGGGTCAGTGTGGACATGTTTGGCCAAAAGGCCTGTTTCCACACTGTAGATAATCTAATAAAAAATCTCATGCATAGAATCACCAGTGCCTACAACTTCCCCTTGAAGCCCCTTACTATCCTGACTTGGATCTAATTTGCTATTCCCTTAATGTCACTGATCAAGATCCTGGAATTCTCTTTCGAACAATACTGCAGGTGTGCCCATTCCCCATGGATTACAGTAGTTCAGGAAAGCACTTTCTCACTATCTCTGAGAGCAATTAAGAATGGGCAATAAATGCTGGTATAGCTAGCAATGCCCACATCCTGTGAACGAATACATTTTAAAATATCTTTTTGATTTTCTTCTTTCATATCGCCTGATGTGACTGAGCATCATATTTTGCGTTAGAACTCTCCTATGCAATATCCTGGAATGTTTTTCGGTGTAAAGTCCCTTATATAAATACAAGGTGCTATTCTTATCATAACTGACAAAATTCTGCTTGAAAGACAAGTCTAATAAGGCTTCTCTTAATCAAAACATTTCCCATTTCAATTTAAAATTGATAAGCTTCTCTCAACTTTAGTTTCTCCATTGACATCGATTAAAAAAGATATATCATCACAATTTGGAACATCATAATTGCAAATGACAGGAAATGCAGTATTCCATTGGGTCATTCTGCATTCACCTAGGCCTGAAAATAGATTGAGATGATTAGAATTCTTGTTTTAGCATGGCAAGTTAAATCTAGGATCAGTTTGAAATCAATATTGTGTCAAGTAGATGAGCAGGAAAGTATGTCTAAGTCCCTGAATCCTTACAGTCAAACTGATTAGATTAGATTCCCTACAGTATCAAAACAGGCCCTTTGGCCCAACAAGTCCACACCAACCTTCCGAAGAGTAACCCACCCAGACCCATTCCCCAAACCTATCACTCCACATTGACCACTCAATAATGCACCTAGCCTGCACATCCCTGAACACTATGGGCAATTTTGCATGGCCAATTCACCTAACCTGCACATCTTTGGATTGTGGGAGGAAACTGGAGCAATCCCACAAAGACACAGGGAGAATGTGCAAATTCCCAAGGTGGGAATCAAACCCAGGTCTCTGGTGCTGTGAGGCAGCAGTGCTAACTACTGAGTCACCGTGCCACTCCTTCACAAAACAAATTGTAAGTGTGCTTATGGGTCCCTATACATTACTATCAAATTCTCAGATAGTGAACAACATTACTGTTCCAAACTCAGTCCTCAACTGCAGCAAATTAACCTTGAGTTTTGAAGCTGGATTTTTGAAGCAAATGTATTTAACATTGTCTTTATTCTGTGTCTTTATCCCCAAGTCCGAAACTTTTAAATTCCTTCCTGAACTCTCTCCACCTCTTTCTTTCAGGTGTTCATTAAAACCACCTCCTTGACGAAGCTTTGTTCCTCCAGGATTCTAACTCTTTGGCTGTTCCATGTTATATTCTATCATTACACTCTTGTGAAAGACTTTTTTTATGTTAAGATTGTCATATAATTATAAGCATTTGTGGGGTGTGGCACACCATAAGATTTGTCTCTATTTTCATTTTATTATCTGATGTGGAAGGTAAAATTTCTGAAGGAGTTTAGGAAAAAGTGTGAAGTCATTGTAACATGAACATTATGTGTCATACAGTTCGTAAGTGGAGGCAAAGCATTCTGTTCATATTTTTAGATTGAGAAGATCCAACTGTACAAGTTCCCTTAGAATCTGCTAGGCCAAATGTATGTGTATTTATTTTTATCATGCAATAGATTATCTTGCTATCTAAGAACGATGCTGTACTGACTTATTCTGTCCAATGAATGACTACATAAACCCAAGATAAAGCAATGGACATTGGTGGCAATGTACACTCTAAATAACCCCTTCCCACTACCACAATCCAGTAGAGATGGCAACTGTCATAAGGAATAGTCATAAAATGTCACATGATTACAGCTGTGTGGATTTAAATCTACCACGAAGTGCAAAGATCCAGAAGGAAAGAGAAATAACAGCAAGGGAATTTACCTCTTTACAAGCAATATAATTTGAAGAAGACACAGACGGCCATTAAATAGCTGGAAAATATCTACCAACATTGAGAGACAGCAGCAGTAAAGAGTGCAATAAGTCAAACCTCACCCTCCAAAGATGTATCTTCATTCAGAAATTAGTAAAGACCACTTGAGTAAAAGTGTGGTCTGGGAAATAAGAGAAAATCCAACCAAACTTAGAAAATGCAGATACTTTAGTGAAGGAGGATCTGCAAGTTGGAACTGAAGACTCCAGGAAGTGAAGCAAGGATCCATAAGGGAAAAGGGAATAACTTTATAACAAATGGTGCAAATACCAAAAAGGGAAGAAGTTGCATAAAGTTTCTGATGGGACTAATATTCATGGTGTTGCATTGGCTTCACCAATTCTACTGATGTCTCTCACAGTCTGTGATTGGAGAGGAGAAATATTAGCTTTCAGAGGAATCAAGAATTTCTGTAACAGCTTTCTCAGGTCCTAGTAGATATAGCTAACCAACTGTAGTCATACATAATGCTATCCTGTAGTAAACCTTCGTGATATTTCAGAACAGTGCCTCTTCTGTTCATCCTCTAAGGTGCTCTATCCTCTATCTCCAATCCCTAGATTACAAAATAAAGCAAAGACGAAGGAGGATTAGTGGCAACAAACACGCTCAAACAACCCACTTCCAATATCATACAGTAGAGGTGGAAAATACCACAAAGCATTAGGAATGGTCATTTCAGAGAAACACAACTTTGTCCAGGCAGCCAACTGAGTCTAACTTGTCTTTGTTCAAGTTGTTCAAGTGATTTGTCAAGCTATTTAACATGTAACCATCATCTAAGCAAATTTGTTAACAAATCAAGCTTTGCCAGTTGTAGTTTAAAGAAAATATATCTCTACCAATTGTTTCTGCAATAAAACAAAATATAAAAGATACACCACATATTTCATGATGCCAGTAGCAAACTTAACAATTCCCTTGATAAAAGCAATGGATGTTATAGGATCCCTTGGGGGTACATGATGGCTCAGCACAAACAAAAGGTGTATTCATCTTTAATGTTTCCTAAGCATAATGAGACCCAGCAGCACAAATGTGCATGAAAGATCATAAATTCTCGATCCATGAAAATCTCCAGATGAGCACAAACTTTTGGTGTTTATCTCTGTCTTCTCAACTCAAACTGCAAAGGCCAAAAGAATCCTTCTAATTAAATTGCATCCAACTCTGCACCAGGTTGAAATAGGGAATAAAAAAAATGGAAATAAAAACAGAAAATGCTGGAGGATCTCTGAAGTTGCTGAGTTCTTAAGAAATGTCATATTTGAATAGAAGTTAAGTTTGTTTCTCTCTCCAAGCTTCTCCAGCATATTCTGTTTTCATTGTTGAAAGAGTGAACATTGCAACAATTCCAGCTGGATTTGATTTGTTTGTTTAATGGCCATCACATTGTTCGATTTTAAACCATATATCAAGTACTTGTAGCTATGTGAAACTAGGAGTTCTGAAAGCAGCTTTGGTCAATATTTTTATACAATTCAGAGGTGATACAAAGACTTTCAGAGAACTTTTCAAAACAAAGACCATTAGTGTCTACAGGGCTTAATTTTCTCTGAACTGGTACATCAGAGAGCGCTCACTTTTAAAATTTATCCTTATTCTGTACTAAGCGTTGAAATGCTAGTCAGAATCCTTTAACAAGCAATTAAATACTAAGAGCTTTGCAACTTGAAAAGCACACGTTACATATTGTTGAGCTGTGCATTATAATAATGATTTTTGGAAGTTCAACAAGGAGATGTTGAGAATAAATCATGTCAAAAACCTTTTGCGTTCAAGAAATTCTGCCTGACAACAGCTCTCTGGTTGAGTTGCAGAGTGATAAATGCTACTAGGGATGAGCAGAGAGGGTGAAAACATCCAGCCTGCAGGCAAATTCTCTCTGTCTCTGCCTTCATGTGGAGCCAGAGACGGATTCCAGAGAGTTTAGAAGGGAGAAAAAAATCACAAAAGATCCGAGTTCACTGGAACAATTCAAAATTCAAAGGTGACTATCATAGAGTCATAGAGATGTACAGCATGGAAACAGACCCTTCAGTCCAACCCGTCCATGCCGACCAGATATCCCAACCCAATCTAGTCCCACCTGCCAGCACCCGGCCCATATCCCTCCAAACACTTCCTATTCATATACCCATCCAAATGCCTCTTAAATGTTGCAATTGTACCAGCCTCCACCACATCCTCTGGCAGCTCATTCCATACACATACCACCCTCTGCGTGAAAAAGTTGCCCCGTACGTCTCTTTTACATCTCTCCCCTCTTACCCTAAATCTGTGCCCTCTAGTTCTGGACTCCCCGACCCCAGGGAAAAACTTTGCCTATTTATCCTATCCACACCTTCTTCACTATCCTATTTACCTGCAACTCCACTTTCAAGGAGCTAAGAACCTGCACTCCAAGATCTCTTTGTTCAGCAACACTCCCTAGGACCTTACCATTAAGAGTATAAGTCCTGCTAAGATTTGTTTTCCCAAAATGCAGCACCTTGCATTTATCTGAATTAAACTCCATCTGCCACTTCACAGCCCATTGTCCCACCTGGTCCAGATCCTGTTGTAACCTGAGATAATCCTTTTCGCTGTCCACTACACACACAGACAACAGCATCTCATCATTGCAAAATCAAAAGGACTCTGAGAAATAAATGAAATTTCCATCTTGCGGTCTTCACAACTCAATTTACCCTGTCTATATTGTTTTCCGAACAGAGTTAATGTGTTAGATGTCCCCTGTCTTGTCAAAGGAGGAAGAAGGCTTATGTTAGGATGAGAAGTGAAGGCTCAGTTAGGGCGATTGAGAGTTACAAGGTAGCCAGGAAACACCTGAAGGGAGAGCTAAGACGAATGAGAAGGAGACATGAGAAGTTGTTGGCGGATAGGATCAGGGACAACCCTAGAGCTTTCTATTGGTATATAAAGGATAAAAGAATTATGAGAGTAAGATTAGGGCCAATCAAGGGCGGTAGTGAGAAGTTGAGCGTGGAGTCAGAAGAGACAGGGGAAGTGCTAAATGAATACTTTTCATCAGTGTTCACAATGGAAAAAGACAATATTGTTGAGGAGAACACTGAGAAGCAGGCTATTAGTTTAGGTGGGATTGAGGTTCACAAGGAGGAGGTATTAGAAATTCTGGAAAGTGTGAAAATAGATAAATCCTTTGGGCCGGATGGAATTTATCCTAGGATTCTCTGGGAAGCCATGGAGGAGATTGCCAAGCCTTTGGCTTTGATTTTTATGTTTTCATTGTCGATAGGAATAGTACCAGAAGACTGGAGGAGAGCAATTGCTGTTCCCTTGTTCAAGAAGGGAAGTAGAGACAACCTAGGTAATTGTAGACCAGTGACCCTTATTTCAGTTGTGGGTGAAGTGTTGGAAAAGGTTATAAGAGAGAGAATTTATAATCATCTCAACAGGAATAAGTTGATTAGGGATAGTCAGCATGGTTTTGCGAAATGTAAGTTGTGCCTCTCAAACCTTTTTGAGTTCTTTGAGAAAGTGACCAAACAGGTGGATGAGGGTAAAACTGTTGATGTGGTGTGTATGAATTTCAGTAAGGCATTTGATAAGGTTCCCCATGGTAGGCTACTGCACAAAATACAAAGGCATGGGATTGAGGGCGTTTTAGCAGTTTGGATCAAAAATTGGCTAGCTGAAAGAAGACAGAGGGTGGTGGCTGATGGGAAATGTTCATCCTGGAGTTCAGCTATGAGTGGTGTACCGCAAGGATCTGTTTTGGCTTCACTGTTGTTTGGCATTTTTTATAAATGGCCTGGATGAGGGCATAGAAGGATGGGTTCGTAAATTTGAGGACAACATTAAGGTCACTACAATTGTAGATAGTGCCGAAGGATGTTGTAGGTTAAAGGATGGGTTCGTAAATTTGAGGACAACATTAAGGTCACTACAATCGTAGATAGTGCCGAAAGATGTTGTAGGTTACAGAGGTACATACATAAGCTGCAGAATTGGGCTGAGAGGTGGCAATTGGAGTTTAATGCAGAAAAGTGTGAGGTGATTCACTTGGAAAGAGTAACAGAAATGCAGAGTAATGGGGGAATGGTAAGATTCTCGGTAGTGTCGGTGAATAGAAAGATCTCGGTGTCCATGTACATAGATCACTCAAATTTGCCACTAGGGTTGATCGGGCTGTGAAGAAGGCATACAGTGTGTTAGCTTTTATTAGAAGATGGATCAAGTTTCACAACCATGAGATCATGCTGCAGCTGTACAAAATTCTGCTGCAGCCGCACTTGGAACATTGCTTGCAGTTCTGGTCACTGCATTTTAGGAAGGATGTGGAAGCTTTAGAAAGGGTTCAAAGGAGATTTACTAAGATGTTGCCTGGAATGGAGGGAAAGTCTTACGAGGAAAGTTTGAGAGACTTGAGGCCGTTGTCATTAGAGAGAAGAAAACTAAGAAGTGACTTAATTGAGGCCCATAAGATAATCAAAGGATTAGATCAGGTGGACAGTGAGAGCCATTTTCCAAGGATGGTGATGGCTAGCTCAAGGTGGCATAACTTCAAGTTGAAGGATGTTAGATATTAGGCAGATGTCAGAGGTAATTTCTTTACTCAGAGAGTAGTAGGGCATGGAATGCACTGCCTGCAACAGTAGCAGACTCGCCAACTTTACAGGCATTTAAAAGATCATTGGATAGGCATATGGATGAGAATGGAATAGTGTAGGTTAGATGGACTTCAGATTGGTTTCACAGGATGGCGCAACACCGAGGGCCTGTACTGCACTGTAATGTTCTATTTTTTTCTCTTTTGTCTGCGTGAATTGTAATTTAGTGACAATATGCGTGAGTGGATATTTGGACTTTTAAGGATTCTTTTGTTTCATTGTTCTTGCTTAATTTAAGTGCTACAGGAAATAGCGTTCATTTTTACTTTTACAGAAATAGCTTGGTGTGGTTTGCTTTTATCCTGGGTAGTAGTCATTCAGGCACATCAGTATCTCGTTGGTCTAATTTGGTTTCTTGTGCAATTACATGCTTTGTGAAAGGAAGGAAGCATGATTATCAGTACATTGTTCCCAGTTAAGTTGTGATAGGAGAGAAACTGGAGCCGGAACAGGAGTCTGGACCTAGTGCTATGTAATGAACCAGACTTTATAAAAAATCTTAAAGTAAGGGAACACTTAGGAAGCAGCGATCATAATATGCAGAGTTCAGTCTGCAGTTTGAAAGAGAGAAGGCAAAATCGGATGTAATGGTGTTACAGTTAAATGTATCAAAGAAAAAGAGAGATCCTATAAAGTGGCCAAGAGCACTGGGAAATCAGAAGATTGGGAAGGCTACAAAAACAAATAGAGGATAACAAAGAGAGAAATAAGGAAGGAGAGGATCAAATATGAAGGTAGGCTAGCCAGTAACCTAGTGATGGGAGATACGGAAATAGCTGGAGAACTTAATAAGTACTTTGCGTCAGTCTTCACAGTGGAAGACATGAGTAATATCCCAACAATTAAAGGGAGTCAGGGGGCTGAGTTGAGTCTGGTTGCCATTACTAAAGTGAAAGTGCTAGAAAAGCTAAAAGGTCTTAAAATTGATAAATCTCCTGGCCCTGATGGGTTACATCCTAGAGTTCTGAGGGAGGTGGCTGAGGAAATAGTGGAGGTGTTGGTTGAGATCTTTCAAAAGTCACTGGAGTCAGGGAAAGTCCCGGATGATTGGAAGATCACTGTTGTAACCCCTTGTTCAAGAAAGGATCAAAGCAAAAGATGGAAAATTATAGGCCAATAGCTTAACCTCTGTTGTTGGTAAAATTCTAGAATCCATCATTAAGGATGAGGTTTCTAAATTCTTGGAAGAGCAGGGTCGGATTAGAACAAGTCAACATGGATTTAGTAAGGGGAGGTCGTGCCTGACAAACTTGTTGGAGTTCTTTGAAGAGGTGACAAGTAGGTTAGACCGGGGATACCCAGTGGATGTGATCTTCCAAAAGGCCTTTGATAAGGAGGCTGCTGAGCAAGGTGAGGGCCCATGGTGTTCGAGGTGAGCTACTGGTATGGATTGAGGATTGGCTGTCTGACAGAAGGCAGAGAGTTGGGATAAAAGGTTCTTTTTTGGAATGGCAGCCGGTGACAAGCGGTGTCCCGCAGGGTTCAATGTTGGGGCTGCAGCTGTTCACATTATATATTAATGATCTGGATGAAGGGACTGGGGGCATTCTAACGAAGTTTGCCGATGATACAAAGTTAGGTGAACAGGCAGGTAATACTGAGGAAGTGGGGAGGCTGCAGAAGGATCTAGACAGTTTGGAAGAGTGGTCCAGGAAATGGCTGATGGAATTCAATGTGAACAAATCTTTACCTTCTCACCTTAAACTCAACTTTGGAGTCCCCAAACTTGGATAAAGTCCTTGGCTGTTTACCCTCATAGGCTTGGCCCTTCATGATTTTATAAACCTCTATAAGGTTATCCCCCCAGCCTCTGACACTCCAGGGAAAATAATCCCAGCCTATTCAGCCTCTGCTTACAGCTCAAACCCCAGCAACATCATTGTAAATCTTTTCTGAATACTTTCAAATTTCAAACATCTTTCCTATCTCAGGATACCAGAACTGAATGCAATATTCCAAATGTAGCCTAACCAATGTCATATACATGACATCCCACTGCTATACTCAATGTACTAGCCAATAAAGGCTAGTGCACCAATGCCTTCTTTACTACCTTGTCTACCTGTGACTCCAACTTCCAGGAACTATGAACCTGCATCCCAAGGTCTCTCTGTTCAGAAACACTCCCCAGACCCTACCGTTAAGTAAATAAATCTCACCCTGATTTGCCTGACCAAAATTAACACTTCATATTTATCAAACTTAAACTCCATCTGCCACTCCTTGGCCCATCATCACATCAGATCAAGGTCCTGTCATACTTTGAGATAACCTTCTTCACTGTCAACTACACTACCAATTTTGGTGTCATCTGCAAACTTACTAACTATCCCTCCTATGTTCATATTGAAATCATTTACTTAAAGAACAAAAAGCAGCGGACCCAGCACTGATCCTTGTGGCACACTGCTGGTCGCAGGCCTCCAGTCCGATAAACAACCCCCCACCAGCATCCTCTGCCTCCTATCTTCAAGTCAATTTTGCATCCAAATGGGTAGCTCTCCTTGGATTCCATGTCATCTAACTTTGCTAACTAGTCTACCATGTGAAACCTTGTCAAACATCGTACTGATGTCCATACAAACAACGTCCAGTGCTCTTCCTTCATCAATTTTCTTTGAAACTTCTTCAGAAAATTCCTGGACCTAATTTGATTATGCAGGGAAAACAATCACTGGTGGGAGGTGGGAGTGGGGACAATCATTCGACAAGGTTGCCCTTTACAAAGTAGTCATCTGTTCTTCTGCCTGAAGTAATGGCATAGCCTGAGACTGGACACCACATTGTGCAGTCTGCCTCCTTTCAGCATCTTAATGAGCTTATCTGCCTGTCTGATTCATGGAGGTTGTCAGTATTGAAGAGCTCCAGACCCATGTTAGGCTAAATGATCACATTTGAAATTTGTTTCAGTGGATTGTCTCACCATACCCAGACGCCTCCACCTGCATTCTATGCCTGGGTATGGCCCAATGCCTGTGTGATTGTCCAACAGAAATCTAATTTCAGTGGAATTTGGCAATGTTGTCAAGTTTTCTTTTTCCCATGACTGGTATCTTTGCCGTTGCACAGTGACAGGTTAATCGATCCTTTGTTGTTGAAACTCAATTGATACCATGATATTTGGAGTCACTGAGCTGATGTGAAATATCAAAACAATATTATGATTTCTTAATTTAAACAAACAATTAATATTTTATCCTTTTAAAACAAGTACATTTTGAATGCTCGACACCTTGGGCACATTTCAAGAGCATACATTTGGAATTTCCTGGAGTTTTCTCTTTTGCTGATAATAAGTTACACTGCATGAAGGTTCAGGCTAGCAGTGGAAATTCAAGTAAGGGTCTCACAATTCCCAGCCTCACATCTAAATATTCTGAACATTTATCATTGGCAGGGAAAAAAGTGAGAACTGCAGATGCTGGAGATCAGAGTCAAACAGTGGTGCTGGAAAAGCACAGCAAGTCAGGCAGCATCCGAGGAGCAAGAGAGTCAACGTTCCTACTGTGCTTTTCCAGTGCCACACTTTTTGACTTTTATCATAGACTATCTGAAGACATTGACTTAATGTCTCCATGAAGGAGCCTGACAATCTTGGAGAGAAACAGTTGGATAGTTGCATTCTGCTCTTCTCCCCTTTGAAAATCTCGTAACAAGGATGGCTGTCTTGCTGCTGACAGGGAATTTGATCCCTTTTTTAAAAGATGTTGAGCAAAGTTAAGAACTATATCAATACAGTTTTCATTGATAACTTGGTTGGTATCCAATGTGCATTTATTTTGTCATAAAGTAAATATCAGTTTTACTTCTCAATGCACCATTTTAAGCCAGATTATCACAATAAATTAAATAATTCCCATTTTGTGCTGCAAATGAATATATTCCACTTTAATTTTCAAGTTCTGGGTTAATCAATATTTTGTGTTTTTAAGGTCATTATGAAGAAGTTTTTTTTAAATGAAATTCATGATTAATTTAATCTTTTCCAGAAACCTTTGCTCGGCAACCTATACTTTTGATTGCTAATGTTAAAAGTATTGTGGTGACCAGTCTGAATGGATCAAGTATTCCTGGTCAGAATTCTGTCACTGCTAATGGAATCATTGCACTGGATTTTATTTATGATGAGGAGCTGGTCTGCTGGATAATAGCTGAAGAAATGTCTACTCATGCTGAACTGAAATGTGCCAAGCTGACACCACTGAATGGATTTACTGAAGAGAGAGTCATCAATATTTCACATAGCCTCCACAGTGAGTATTTTCAGCATCTAGAAATACTTAAGCATTCATCGTTAAATTATGTTTTAAATTTGTAATCAACCCATTGCAATGTACTTTGTATTACTACATTGAATGCCTTTGACAAAGTCTAAAGAATGTTAAATATTTCACAAGCTTTGAAAGGTTGTTAATTCAATGATGATAACTAAATTAAAACGCAATCATATAAATATGGAAGTTCGCTTTAAAAATACTTTGATTTTCTAGGAAAAGTGAGGGTCACGATAATTTCATGTTTGTAACATCTTTGTTGCTATGAGGAAATACAGGTACCTTGTGCCATGCCCATCAACCAGTATATCAGAGTAGGTTTAAGAGATGCAGTATATTAGTAAAGCTTAAACAGACATATTTATGATATCATCACTGTTTCATAGCATGTGACCGGAGAGAGAAAGATATCAGACTCCATCTTAGCTCAAATTACTTTTCTGAAGAGGAATCTCAAAGAGGTTCATTGAGTTAAAGTCATCACTTTCCTGCCAGTTGATGCCTTCATTAACATTTTGCTTGAGGATGGATTCAAGGTAAGAACCATCAGCAGGTCAACAACATTTGAGTACTGCCAACACTATTTCAGCAGTCAGCAAAATATACCTCAAGAAAGAAAAGGTAACAGATGCCATTTGTCACACCTACCCAAATGCTGTTCACTCTAGTTTTTCTTCAGATATGAAAAGCATGTAGCACAAGAGACATTGGACAGATATGTGCAAGAAATCTGGTTCCAAAGACAAAGTCAGACACTAGTACAAAACACTTGGGACAACATCGCAAAACCAGTAGCAAGGAAAGTGTTGAGACAGTACACAGTTGCAAACACATCAATGAAAGCAAAATACTGGAACAATTGAAAGAAACACAAAAATCCTGGAGAAATTCAACATTCACAAGTAACAACATACCTATGGCAGCATCTGTGGAGAGAGAATAAAATTGATGTTTTAAATCCAAAATGATTTCTTCAGAAAACCATCAATGAATTTCAGAATCAACCAAACAAAAGGCAAATTTTACAAGATGACTAAGCTTTCTATATTATTAACTTCACTCACCACATCAATGGTGTAAGATGATAGGAAGTTTTTGGAATTGTTACCATCATATGTCCTGAAGATTTAGGTCTATATACATTAAAAAGTAAAATTGATGCAAGAGCTAGTACCAAAATATTACTATCATGATACATTACTGCAAGTTATGTATCTCAGTACATGACAGTCCACAGTACAGAGCCAGTGTGAGCAATTACAATCAGCAACGGCTGAAAATGACTGACTACAAGCCTTGTAGTCGTTTATTATCCAGAGATAGTCAGACAGTGTTAAGTTCCTGAGGAGCTTTTTTTCATTTTTGTTGTACACAGACAAACTTGCTTTATCGTAACAAGTTATTTACCAGAACAAACAAGTTCTAATGCCAAAAGTAATTTACCAATATGTCATGTGCATATTTTACAGGAAACAAGGGTATTGTGAAAATGGTAAATACTCTAAGTCTTTTCCACAGGGTGGGAAAGTCCAAATCTAGAGGGTATAGGTTTAAGGTGAGAGGGGAAAGATTTAAAGGGGATCTAAGTGTTAACTTTTTCATGCAGAGAGTAGCGCATGTGTGGAATGAGCTGCCAGAGGAAGTGGTGCAGACTGGTACAATTACAATATGTTAAAAGGCACCTGCATGAGTATATGAACAGGAAGGGTGTAGAGGGATATGTGCCAAGTGCTGGCAAATGGTACTAGATTTATTGAGGTTATCTGGTTGGCATGGATGAGTTAAACCATGCTGTATATTTCTATGACTATAAATGCACAAGAACTGTGAAGCCAGGATGAATCAGGATAGCTAATGAATATATACGATCATATCAAATGTAATAACACTGGAAGCAGAGGGAGCATCCACAGCCACTCCTTGGATAAAAGTAGCAACAGACTTATTCACAGTGCTTGTGGAAAATTACTTCCTTGTCATGGTATCATAGAATCACTGCAGTGTGGAAACTGGCCCTTCAGCCCAACAGGTCCACACTGACCCTCCAAAGAGTAACCCACCCAGACCAATTCCCCAACCATATTATCTGATATTTACTCATGACTAATGCACCTAACCTACACATCCCTGAACACTATGGTCAATTTCCCAAGGTCAATTCACTTAACCTGCACATCTTTGGATTGTGGACGGAAACCAGAGCACCCAGGGAGAATGTGCAAACTCCACACAGACAGTCACCCGAGGCTGGAATAGAACCCGGGTCCTTGGTGCTGTGAGGCAGCAGTGCTAACCACTAAGCCCCTGTACCATCCCATTTGCTTCTCCAAATTTCCCATTGTTTGTTGACTTAGCAACAGAACAAGTGCAGCCATTGCAGGCACAATAAGTCCTGTTCATTTCATGTCCTCGTATGGATGATGTCTGACAACAAACTACAAATCACGGGCAGAAAATATCACAACAAGTGATGAATATCACATCATCATTTACTATCCACACTCAAACGGTGCAGCAGAGCAGACAATACATACAATCAAATCAATGACAATTCAATCCAAACAACAAAGCAGGATATTTACAGTGCATTATAGATTTTTACACAACATCAGTAGACAAAGGAGACAGTGAGGTCTGCAGTTGCAGAAGATCAGAGGTGAGAATGTGTTGCTGGAAAAATACAGCAGGTCAGGCAGCATCCGAGGAGCAGGAGGATCGATGTTTCAGGCCCGGAGCCCTTCTTCAGGAATGGCCTCATTCCTGAAGAAGGGCTCCAGCCCGAATCATCGATTTTCCTGCTCCTTGGATGCTGCCTGACTTGCTGCGTTTTTCCAGCAACACACTCTCAACCAGTAGACAAAGGATTACTGTTCCTAGCACAACTTATGTTGAGAAGGTAAATGCAGATGACCTTGCCCAGCAACCAATTGTCTAACCATTCTGAGGCACAAGACATTCTTCTTCAAATGCAAAGGAGAATTAAAGAGATGCATAATGAATGAGCAAATGTAAGACTACCACGGTTATGCACAAGGCAGTGGATCTAAGGGGGCCTTGTATTAAATTGTAAAGGAGATGAAGCCAGCTCAGATGTATATATAACACACTAATCATGCATGGAGAATGAGGACGAAACCTGCAATGATGATGATTGAAATATGTTCTAATCAATCTGGCGAAAGAGTGTTTATGACACACCTCTAGAGTAGCTAGGAGCTGAAACTAGGCCTCATTTCTCAGAGGCAGGGACATAGCACAGTGCTACAAGACCCCTTTGATGTTTCAACCCAGGGAATTTGTGCATGTGAAATGAACGTGATACCCACTACACTGAAGAAACATAACATGATGATGATGATTGAATGCTGCTGTCAAGTGACAGCAATCAATTGGAAGGCAACCAAGTTGCCAAACCAGTGCTGCAGAGTTTCATGCATACCTGTCCAGATGGGTATATGATCACTAAGTTGAGAAATCTTCAAAACATTACATGGACATTTGAATTGTTAATCTTTTAAACTGTTTCAGCTATTGCATAATTATTGAATGTGCAACGTGCGTGTATGTACAACAATTTATACCTATTTGGGTTAAGTTTTAATTTTTGGAAAATTGGGGCTATTGTGTCTGTCAGTATTTCAGTATATTTCTTTAAGAGACATAGTATGTGGCATTACTTTAAAAAACATGGGATTGATATCATGATATCATTTCACTGTATCATAGCATGTGACCTAAGAGTGTAATGATCTCAGATTTCATCCCAACTCTGATCACTTGAAGTATGTTGCTTGATGTAACTGAGTAACCTAACACTAGCCCAGGTTCTTAATGTGTCTGTGAATGTAACATTTGTATAAAATAGCCACTGGTGATAAATGGCTATTGTATCTTTTAAAATCACATTATCCACCTCAATGATATGAAGGATAACATGATAACAAATAAAAACATCCAGTTGGAGGCAAAGCCTACAACAATGCATTTGCTCAATGATGCAGGCTAGTTTTGTGTATTAATCACTATGGCCCACTCCAGTGAACAAAATGAGTCCTAACTATTACAGAAATTATTCTATGGCTCGTCTGGCAATATCTGTTTCAATAGACAATTGGTGATGATTGCTGCGTCTAAGCTTGACACAGTGGGCAGGATGTTTATTGCAAATGACTAATAACATTGGTAGAAGATAATGCACATTTTTGAGCTTGGGTAAGTTTCTATTATGCTCAATGTAGTTTCATTGCTGACTTGCTGAATGAGCAGTGATAGGCAGCTTCTCACTCCCAGCGATCAAAAACCAAATGGTTCCTTTGTGGAGCCGAGCCAGAAATACTCACTTTCAAACTTGAGTGTGGGGAGGTGAGGGTCTGTGAGAGGTCATATCACTAAAGGAGAGCAAGGTACAAAGGGATCAACAGAAAAGTTTTCTTTTGTTAAGTTAGGACAGTTCAGGCCTTTCAAAAGTAATTGGCAGAGCTGTTTTTGTTTAGTTTTATTTTGGAGCAGCCTACTACAGTTGTATAAGCATAACTCATCTGGTAGTTCTGAGCATTCAGTCCAGACAGAGAAAAACATATTAGTTTCTCAATTCTCTGGGAGACATGCTGCCAGTCAATATTTATTCAGCAATGACACTAGATTGAGCTTAATTAATAGGATGATACGTGAACACAAAACTTGGTAAAATCTCCCAGTCATGTTATATGTCATTTTAAGTGCAGATCCAGTGGATGACCAACATTTAATTGAAGTCCCAGGGTTTTGGACTCTTAATTCAAATGCATTTGATAAAGGTAGTGGCTTTCTATTTCAATCTCAGTGCAAAAGTTGAGTAGATGGATGCTGCCTGACCTGCTGTGCTTTTTCAGCAGCACTCTAATCTAGACTCTGGTTTCCAGCATGTGCAGTTCTTGTCTTCACAAAAGTTGAGTAGGTTGAGTCTAAAACAGCAAGTGAGCTGTAATTTTGTTTTAAGAAATTGTCTGCTACTATTTTGTTCATCCTGTAAAATAGGATGCAAACTGACAAAAATCTTTCTGAAAACTCCTCAACATCACAGAATTACAGAAGTATTATGGCATAGAAGGAGGCTATTCAGCCTGTTGCGTCTACACTGCCTTGTTAAATCGGCACCATTATGTAGTACCAGTTACCTCCTGTTGCACCATTTCCTGCACGTTACTTTTATTCAAAAGAATCATCCAATGCATTTGCTTCCCATACCCTAACTACTTACTGAGTGAAAAAGATTTTCTTTTCTCCGCTCTTGCTTCTTTTGCAGATCATGTTAAATCCGTGCATTCTTGTTCTCTGGTTCCATTTACCAGCGAGAACAGTTTCGCCTGATCTACTTTTTTCAGCCTGCTCATGATTTCAAAAACCTCTGTTGAATTTCCTCTGAGCCTTCTTCATTGCAAGGAGGCAGGGCCAGTCTCTCCTGAAGACTGAAGTTCCACATCCCTCAAGCCATCGTTGTAAACTGCTTCTGTACTATTTCTAAAACATTCATTTCCCTTCTATAATATGACACCCATATTATAGTAGAAAATGTGTGGCTGGAAAAGCTCAGCAGGTCAGGCAGCATCCAGGGAACAGGAGAATCGACGTTTCGGGCATAAGCCTGAAGAAGGGCTTATGCCCGAAATGTCGATTCTCCTGTTCCCTGGATGCTGCCTGACCTGCTGCGCTTTTCCAGCAACACATTTTCAGCTCTGATCTCCAGCATCTGCAGACCTCACTTTCTACCCATATTATAGTACTTTTGTTGATGTTGATTATGAGTCCCAAATGGCTTTTTGTGTAATTTATTCCTGCACTTTGTCCCACTGTCATGGAATATGTGGTTCTCTTCTTTATGTGTCTTTTTTGACCTTCTGCTGTTAATTATTTTGTTTTATTTGCCATCATTTACAACTTTTACATTGCTCTTTAAGACTGAAATCTCGGGGCTGAGATTTCCAAAGGTCTCTGGTTTGAGATTCGTGTGGGTGAGATTTTGAAATTACAGTCTATGTTGGCATCTCAGGATCCCAAAGACTCCAAGATAGTTTTGAATTTTCAAAGTGTTAGGGGGGTGGTGTGGTTTTATAGGGTGGGGATTTTGGGAGGAATGAGGAACAGCCTTGCCACCAATGAACAGTTCTTTAAGCTCCTTTAGATTATTGCTGTTGGGATCTGTCCAGAACCAGATGCAGATTTCAAGTATTTTTCCACGTGAGCTTGAACTATCAGGGATAGTCGAGGGAACTTGTGCCAGGAGTTGGAGGAGGTAGGGGTGGTCCTTTAATGAATACTTTGCTTCAATATTCAATACTGAGAGGGACTTTGTTGTCTGACAGGACAACATAAAACCAGCTGATATGCCTGAACAGGTTGATGTTAAGAAGGACGATTTGCTGAATATTTTCAAAAACATAAGGATAGATAAGTCCCTTGGGCCAGAGGGAATATACCCAAGGTTACTATAGGAAGCGAGGGAAAAGATTGCTGCATCTTTGGTGATGATCTGTGCATCCTCGCTGTCCACTGGAGTAGTGCCAGATGATTGGAGGCGGGCAAATGTTATTCCTTTTTTCAAGAAATGGAATAGGGCTAATCCTGGGAATTACAGACCAGTTAGTCTTATGTATGTGGTGGGCAAATTATTGGAGAGGATTCTGAGAGACAGGATTTATGATTACTTGGAAAACCATCGTTTGATTAGAGACAGTCAACACGGCTTTGTGAGGGGTATGTAATGCCTCACAAGCCTTATTAAATTCTTTGAGGATGTGACAAAACACATTGATGAAGATAAAGCAGTTGATGTCATGTGCATGGATTTTAGCAAGGCATCCCCACGGTAGGCTAATTCTGAATGTAAGGTGGCATTGGATCGAGGAAAATCTGGCTATTTGGATACAGAATTGGCTGGCCCACAGAGGACAGAGGGTGATAGTAGATGGAAAGTATTCAGCCTGGAGCTCGGTGACCAGTGTGGTCTGCAGGGTCTGTTTTGGGACTTCTGCTGTTTGTGATTTTTATAAATGATTTGGATGAGGAAGTAGAATGGTGGGTTAGTAAGTTTGCCAATGACATGAAAGTTGGTGGAGTGGTCGATAATGTGGAGGGCTGTTGTAGGTTGCAACAGGACATTGACAGAATGCAAAACTAGGCTGATAAGTGGCAGATGGAGTTCAACCTGGAAAAATGGGAAATGATTCACTTTGGAAGGTCAAATTTTAATGGAAAATACAGGGTTGAAGGCAGGATTCTTGGCAGTGTGGAGGAACAGAGAAAACTTGGAGGTCCATGTCCATAGATCCCTCAAAGTGGCCACCCAAGTTGGTAGGGTTATTAAGAAGGCATATGGTGTATCGGCTTTCATTATCTGAGGAATTAAGTTTAAGAGCTGTGAAGTTATGCTGCAGCTCTATAGAGCCCTGGTTCGACCACAGGTGGAATATTGTGTTCAATTCTGTTCATCTTGTTATAGGAAGGATGTGGAAGCGTTTGAGAGAATGCAGAGGAGATTTACCAGGATGCTGCCAGGGTTGAAGAAAGATTGAGGAAGCTAAGGCATTTTTCATTGGAACAATAAAGGGTGAGAGGTGATCTTAGAGGTGTATAAGATGATGAGTGGCTTAGGTAGAGTGGATAATCAGAGACTTCTTCTCAAGGCAGAAATGGCTATCACAAGGAGGCATAACTTTGAGGTGATTGGACGAAGGTTTGGGGGGATGTCAGGGGTCAGTTCTTCACACAGAGAGTGGTGGGTGCATGTAATGCACTGCCAGCAGTGGTAATAGAATCAGATACATTAGTGACATTTAAGCGTCTCTTGGATAGGGATGTGGATGATAATAAGTTGAAGCGTATGTAGGTTAGTTCGATCTTAGAGTAGGATATAGTTGGCACAACAGCAGCTCACATTTGTGTAGCATCTTTAATGCAGTAAAACTTCCCAAGGTAATGATGTTAAGGATCATATTCATTATCTGAAATGCTCGAAAATCTTGAATGTATCCTCTGTGCATCAGTGAGCTGAGTTGTATGACTGGAGTATTACAGACTCTGAATTGTATTTTGCTTTTTTAGGATAATACTTCCCAATTCTGTTGAAAACCAAAACACTGAAGACCAATAATTCTCTTCAATTCCCATATTTATGTGTATATTGGTGAAGTACTTAGCCCCATCATATTTTCATTACATTTAAAGTCTATCAAAGTATATATGATGTGCTACATTTTGAATCACTTCCATATTTCATTTTATTCAATTGTCCAGTTCAGGTTTTGTGTTGGCATCAGCTGTCTATTTGATAATTTTATATTCAGCTTCTAAATCTAATCTGTTCATCTATATTAGAAATCATAATAAATCAATCATGGGACACATCACTCATCAGTTTCACACCTTTGCATAATTGCTGTAATATGTAGCTGCTGTTTCCTACCCTTTCTAAATTTCTAAAGTGTTTCCAGCTTTCACCTTAGAAGTTTGTTGTTTTAAATTAAAATATGGTGATACGGAATTTAGGTAACTACTTTCAGAAGTTTAGGTACACTGCAGCAATTAATAATTATTAATTTAAATATTTCAGTAATTCATAAGATGTAGAAAAATTGAAGTTTAGCCTGTGTTCTTTTATGTTGCTATCTATCTTTTGCAGATTGGTTTCAGATGGAGGTTCAAACAAGTCCTTGTCTTTCATCTCAATGGGAGATTAGGAGTATTTATTGGTCTACATTTGGTTTAATGTTTGTATTCAATAATCTTTCCCATAGTACGTTTGCTTAAAGTTTCCAACCACCTGTTAGTGATTAGTCATCATTGCCTATTTATTATAACTCTACATATGTACAAAGGATCAGATATCAAGAGATCAGTCCTTTTGTCTTTTCATGTCTTATAAACTCTATAACTGTACAGAGTTTCATTTGCATTTCATATGTATTAGTCAGCTGATTTAAAAATACATATATGTTTCTCCTTCGGAACAAATTAAACGGGATTAAAAAAAAACTTTGACACAATTATCTAGTTAGCCAATGGTGCACAACCAAAAGAAACTTCTGAGACCTTTCAGTGGTGAAAATTCAAGGATCCCTTGCACCCAGAAGGATACTACATCTAAAGATTGAGCTTAAAACACAATAAGATTGATTCTTTGACCTGTGTTTGCCTAAGCACAGTGTTTGCAATATGTAAATTAACCATTTATTTCAAGTTGATGTTGACCAAATAATTCATATTCCGAAAAACTTATAAATTCTTATTTTCCTCTTTAATTAAATTTCAGGGACAGAAAGCTGAAAATATTTAGCAAAATGATGAATTGTTCAAAAGAAACCTTCCATTTTTTCTGGTAGATTTTAAACAATTTAATTTTAACAGTTTGCAAAATTTTGGGAAGTCATCAATGATCAAATGGTATAGATGATGAGTTATAATTAATTTTCTAGTTATGATGGCCAGAATTCACATAAAGGTATTGAGTATTTTGACCAGCAATGTTATGATTAATGGTCACAATATTTTATCTGGCAGTTTAATTCTTCAGGGGAAAACAGCATTTACTTTTAAACTGGTTGAAAATATTGCTGCTGCTGCAAATAATCATTCTTGTAAAACACTGCTGAGGTTTTTTTTTACTATCTTGCCACTATTTATGTTGTGAAACTTGAAAGAGTTCTGAAAAGATTTATAAGGATGTTGCCAGGGTTGGAGGGTTTGAGCTATAGGGAGAGGCTGAATAAGCTGGAGTTATTTTCCCTGGAGTGTCAGAGGCTGAGGAGTGACCTTATAGGGTTTTATAAAATCATGAGGGGCATGGATAGGATAATTAGGCAAGGCCTTTTCCCTGAGAAGGGGGAGTCTAGAACTAGAGGGTACAGGCTTACAGTGAGAGGGGAAAGATTTAAAAGGGACCTAAGGAGCAACTTTTTCACACAGAGAGTGGCGCATGTATGGAATGAGCTGCCAGAGGAAATGTGGAAGCGGGTACAATTACAATTTAAAAAGCAGCTGGCTGGCTATATGAATAGGAAGGGTTTAAAGTGCTGGCAAATGGGACTAGACTAATTTAGGATATCTGACCAGCATGGATGAATTGGACCTAAAGGGTCTGTTTCCGTGTTTTTGACTTTATTTGCACTGAGGAATATCAGTAATGAATAGATTGCTCTATTTTGACTTTCACTTTCTGTTTCACGTTTTGGAATTAATTAGGTTGCAGGGATAGAGGCTTGTACCTCATTTACACATTTGAGCCCTGTTTGCTGCTTCTAAAAATCTGCTTGTATTTCTTCTGAAAACAATTTACATTTACGTTTAAGATAAGCATTTTCAGTAAGAAATTCACAAATGACAGGTGATGAATAAAGGAATGGCTCTCAATCCATCTGAACTTGTGTCAGCAGTTGTCATCTTTGTGCCATGCACTGAGAGACTTTGTCCGAAGTTAGAATAACATATGTTTTCCATTAAAATATATGCCTTCTGCTATTTATAATGGGGAATTAAATGATCTGTTATCAAAAGTTAAAGATATAAAGACTAAAATGTAGAAAATTGTGGTAGATGCAGGTACAGTTACAACATTTAAAAGACATTTGGATAGGTACATAAATAGGAATGGTTTAGAGGGATATGGGGCAAATGCAGGAAAGTGGGTCCAGTTTAGTTTGAGAAACTTAGTCAATGTGGACATGTTAGACTGAAGGGTCTGTTTCCATACAGAATGACTCTATGACAAAAAATTGAAATGCTTACCTTCCTCGGTAGCGTTCAACTTCATGTATAATTTGTAAACATTTGAAAAAGAGTACATTCCACTGTATATCGGCTGAGAAAAAACTCATTTGAGGTGACTCCCGGAGTGAAGTTGAGTTCAAGGCAGTAGCACACAGCAGCTATTGGCAATTTCACAACTTGTTTTGTATTCCTCACTATTTCATTTAATGTTGACTTCAATTAAAATAAAATCTGTGGTGTGTAAAACAACACTGATGATTCATGATCTTATTTGAACAGACAAAGTTCAACTTCAGACTCTTTTGTTTAATGATACAAAATGTTTTGCATTTTTCTCTGAAAAATAAGTTCAGTTCTCCCCGCGTAAATTGTTTTGCAATCCATGCCTCTTGTATTAGGCTGATTAATGTCGCATTCTCTACTGATTTCAATCAAGTACAGAGATGAGATCAGAAATTAAATGGTATATTAATGAGTACCTGAGATTTAGTAGGCAATTCATGATGCCTTTATAAAGCATGGTGGACATATCTGCAAGTAATTTACTTGTTATGGACTATTATATAACTCTCATTAAGACAATGTTGAATGTTCTTGGTTCAAGTTCAGGCATGAATGCTCAGTGCTACATCAAGTACTGAAATTACAATATTTCATTTCAATACTGCATTACAATACTGAAATTACAATACTGCATTACAATATTGACATTACAATACTGACATTACAATACTGACATTACAATACTGCATTACATTACTGCAGATCCTTAATGTAAGACTGAAAATCAAGATAACTTCTGAGGGTCACCAGCCATCCTTTGTGGATTAAGAAATGATCTTATCTCAAGAGAGAAGAAAGAAGACATCATTTCTGATGTATTTTGTTCGTCTGACCCAAGTGCAATATGCTGGTTTGCCTTTCAAATACAAAGGTCATTGGCTAAAACTACAGGGGTTCGAAACCACAATCCAGATGGTTTATTAGATAGGACAGCACTTTATTTGACCAGAGAGTCAACAGTTCATGGGAAATCTCATAATAAGACAGCTCTTCTGCTCCTTGCTAAAAAAAATGTTATTGTAAGTCATACTAGCTTTTAAGAGAACATGAGTGACATCAAATTTTAAGTAAAGCCATGAGACTGCTGCAGTCAACAAAGCAGCCAAAGTTTCTGTTGGCTACATACTTGAGAGAAAGGAATGTTCTCTCAGCTAAATGTTCCAGCTGAATGTTCACCTCAAAATCCAGATTGAGGCAAATCTGTACTACCCCACAAGAAGGAAAACAAAAATTACAAGAACCATCAAAGTTGTTGGGAAAATTGTGATTTTTCAAGAACTTCACTCCAGCCAAAGCATCAACTAAACTAAGGAACATCAAGCTTGCTCCAAAATAGTGGCTGAGTTATATTTAATTCTTATAATTACCATTTCAAGATAATTTCATCTAATGTTTTGAGTGCATGGTAGCGTGAGAGTCAAGTGAATAGGATTTTCATTAATCTCCATAACAAGTATGTGAGAAATACAATAACCTACTCCATTTTGAAATACTCAAGAGTTTGCAGCCGTATCGTTAAAATCACCCATATTGACATATCCACATACTGATATTGAGCTCATATTCATCTCAGGCAAATAAAATTAAACGATTGAAATCTGGCACTGACATCAAACATGCCTTTGGTGACTTCAGTTGTCACTTTGGTATATAAGGTGAAATGAGATTTTCAATTAATTTATAGCATGAAGATACATCTGAAATGCCAAGCAGTGTTGCTGCCTTCCACAGTAAATCTCAGTTTTACTTTATGATATTTTGGATTATATCAAAGCCTTACAAGACTTTTCAAAGGCTTGCTGGTTCTGCACGTAATAGACATTAGGAGAGTATCTATTATGGAAGTGGAAGATGGAAGTGACAAGGGCATTGGAAAATGGCATGAAAAATATTGGGACATAGAAATGTTATGAATGGTATCAGGGGATAGGTGATATGGCATCATAGAGGAGATGTGGGGAGTTGACTTATGAAGATAATAGAAGGTTTGGATAATGGAAGGAAATAAATTTTAATAGACTATGACCTGAGGGACACAAACAAATGTACTGAAAACTACTTGAGTATTGGTATTGCAAGTAGCAGTGCTTGAAATTTTGGATTTTGGGGACTTTTCTGCTGAACTGACATCCCAGTAAATGGAACGAGCATTCTGGACTGCTGGTCCTCTGTAATGATTGGAACCAGCTAGGTCTTGTTGACTTCGAGATCCTTGATTAGTGTTGTTAACCTGGGACAATCCAGAAAGCCTCGGCTGACCAATAAAACCAGGAGATTCAGCATCTCCACAGTTCAAGGGACTGGCTCTGAGTGAGCTGATCACAGCCAGTGTATTGTACACAAGCAAATAGAAGGTGACTTGGTGATGGGATACCAGTTATTTCTCCCTCCATTTGCCTGTTTTTCTTGCTGCCTTGTGACTACTTCTGGAGGCAATAAGGCCCAAGTCTATGCTACACCCACCTCCAGAGAATGAAAATGAGTTAACGGAAATCAGTTCACAGATTCAGAAATTTTCATGACCCATGATATCATCTCCTTCTCCAAAATCCAGCCAATTTTCTGTTAATACTTCATGTAATGCTGGAATGTTGCAAGAGTTCAGACTTGCATAGACTAAGTTATGACAATAGCAAAGTATGGCATCATACAATTTTAGAAGTAATTTTATTGAACTAGATTCAAATAGTTATACATAACATACTAATAGCTGGTGAACAGGCAAATAACATTAGTTGGCTCCACCAGTGAAAGAATAAATTTACAAATAGATTTATTTCAATTCAGTTGTGCCTTGATGTTGTAAATAATTGATAAAACTTAATTCTCCTAATCCAGTTCCACCTTTTTAAATCCAGCACCACTGAACTTTTTCATTCATTTCCTAGTCTTAACTTAAATCAAAGGTTGACATCCACCTGAATTGTACCCACAATGTTCATCTTTGTCCCTTACTTATTTTACTTTAACACATTTACAAAACACTTCTCTGCTTTAACTCAGCCAAGAGTCGAAAAGCCATCACATTCCCTGAAGTGATACCCTAACTCTGCCCAGCTCATTCCTTTTAGACCTTGTTCATAGCTGGGTCACTGATCAGGTACCCACACAGAAAGATCTAATTCACAACATGTTGGCCTATGTCTGTCTGTAGAATAAAGAACTAAGTCAAAATACATATTTCTACATGCTCAAAAAAACATGTTCAGAACACGAGGCTTTCAAGAATTTATTGCTCTCTGCAACAATCTCCCAAGTTTTTATAAATTGTTTCAAAATGTCACTTTTACAAGAGTCCCAAAACCACAGGGTGTTAAGAGTCAAACAGGTATATCCTTCACCTTGCTCTACACTCCTCTGATCACAATGAAATCAGAAAAAGTTTCAAATTTGCGTTAGGGATATCATCCTGTTCTTGTTTTGGGTAATCATAGGTATTGTGACATGTTGTACAACCCTTATAATTACTAGCATCTTCATCATTTATTTTTTTTCTGCCATAAGAATGCATGCTTGTTTGCTCAGATGAATTGTGAATTATCATTTTTACTGACGTAACCAAAGCAATCAGTCTGGCAAATTCAATGAAAATCTGACTTAATCTCATTGTGCCACATGTATATTTTTAAAGCATAACCGACATAATTATGCTCATTAAATAAAACCAAAAATGGATCAGTTACATTGTCATTTTAGATTAGATTCCCTACAGTATGGAAACAGGCCCTTCGGCCCAACAAGTCCACACCGACCCTCCCAGACCCATTTCCCATATTTCTTGCTGACTAATGCACCTAAAACAATGGGCAATTTAGCATGGCCAATTCTCCTGACCTGCACATCTTTTACTCATCAAAAGTCTCTATGTGCACAATTTACTTTTAAAAATAATGTACAATTGTCCACTTACTGTTGATTTCCCACGCTGAAATAAAACTGACTGGTCTGTACTTGCTGGGTTTATTTTTATGGCCTATATTTGAACCAAGTAACATTTGCAATTTTCCAGTCCTCTGGCACTTCCCTTGAATCTAATGAGAACTTGGACTAATGTGACTCGTGCCTCCACAACTTTTCTTTACATCCTCATATGTTTTCTATCCACTCCTGGTGACTTATTAACTTTAAGTACAAATGGTGTTTTATCAATGACCCAACCACTTAGTAAGGAGAGTTCAACTATGAAGCATCATTGTCCTTTATTTTGTTGTTAATTAAAAATAGACTGAGAGTCATAAGTTTTCTTTCATTTCACCAGTACAAGATACTTTTCACACAATAGTACAAAACAATGCATATACTAAGCTTGCACGCACAATAAGGATATATTTCCCCACGAGACAAGTAAAATATCTCTGACTGATCTTGTGTGCATCATCAAATGATCCTGCAAAGCTTGTCTTTGTGGCTTGGTGTTTAAAAGCCTGACTGCGAATGTTTCCATCTCAATATCCTAGAATCCCAAACTTCCCAATAGGGACATCAGGCTGACAAGCAGGAGTCAGCACTCCAGTCTGCTCTGCCACTCAGCTATGCTATGCTTGTCTGATTCTTATCTCAACTTGATTTTCCTGTCTGCACCCCACTCTCCATCCAAATAGCTCTAGACTATCTTGACTATCAAAAGTCAATTTAACTCAGTTATTAATAAATTCAATTACCCAGCCTCCATTTTTCAGGGGAACAGAATTTCACAGATTCTCAACCTTCTGAGAGAAAACAAATGTTTTTCCTTTTTAAACATTTTAGGAAATCAACTTCTTATCTTATCTGCATTTCAGCCACTGTTGTCTGAATTGCTTTTAAAGATAAAATTATGGAAAACATTCATTTTTTTCAAACACATGTCTACTTACTTAAACATTGCACATACTTCATAACAGTTTCTACATAGAACCTGCTTTGCAATTTTCTCTTGAATAGCTCATTGCACATGGTGTGAGGTAAATATTATTGCACAAGCAAAATCAACATATGGAATATTATTAAGTGAGATGCTGTCTTCTACTGTGGCATTAACACTCAAAAGCTCTTGTCTTCACTGATCATCTTCTTTCCTTATGTAGAGCAGTGATTCATCTATATGAAGGTCATTTAAATTTCTTTGTTCTATTAAATTCATTGGTGGGTATTGAGGGGTGAGAGAATGGCAAAAGCCTTTGGTGTCTGACACTGAACTACAGTGCTGAACTCCATCAGAAAAGTGCATAAAAATTTGGAAGGTCCCCAGAAATATTTGTTACACCAATATCAGATGATGTGCAATCTTGCTGTGCCCACATTTTTGGCCTTAGGTACATTCCAACATTGTCCGTGTGTACAACTAGAGATTTTAGAAGTCTAAAACTAAAAGGTTTTCTTTACAGCATAACAGACATAATTGTACACATTAAATAAAACCAAAAGTGGATCAGTTACATTGCCATTTTACTCATCAAAAATCTCTATGGACACAATTTACTTTTAAAAATAATTTATACTTGTCCACTTACTGTTGATTTCTCATGCTGAGATAAAACTGATTGGTTTGCACTTGCTAGTCTTCATGTAAAACTAGAAGTCACTCGACCTCAGGTGATAGTTCAATAGGTTTATTTGAAATTACAAGCTTACAGAGCGCTACACCTTTGGAAAGTCAAATGAGCTTCACCTGATGAAGGAGCAGTGCTTCAAAAGCTGATTCAAATAAACCTATTGGATTATAATCTAGTACTGTGTGACTTCTGACTTTAGAGTGTGGAGCTGGAAAGTGTGGCGGTACGGTGGCACAGTGGTTAGCACTGCTGCCTCACAGCATCAGGGTCCCAGGGTCAATTCCAACCTCAGACAACTGTCTGTGTGGAGTTTGCACATTCTTCCCGTGTCTGCCTAGGTTTCCTCCGGGTGCTCCGGTTTCCTCCCACAGTCCAAAGATGTGCGGGTCAGGTGAATTGGCCATGCTAGATTGCCCATAGAGTTAGGTGCATTAGTCACAGGGAAATGGGTGTGGGTGGGCTACTCTTTGGAGGGTTGGTGTGGACTGGTTGGGCCGAAGGGCCTGTTTACACACTGTAGGGAATCTAATCTAAAAAAACACAGCAGGTCAGGCAGCATCCGAGGAGCTGGACTGTGCTTTTCCAGCACCACACTCACGACTCTGATCTCCAGCATCTGCAATCCTCAGTTTCTCCTGACTTCTGACTTTGACTGCCTCAGTGCAACATTGGCATCTTGAAGTTGGAATATTTAAATTATTTACTATTGCTTTGATAGAGCTGTGCAAATGAATGATGGAAGCTCTAGACAGGTGCTGTATCTGAAGTGGTGTAAAGTTGCTGGTGTGCTTTTCCAATATATCAAAGCATTTCAGAAATTTCTGGGCCTCATTGCTAAAAAGTACAAACAATTTCTTCAAACAAAAATGTTTAAAATACTTGAAATAGGATTTCTGAAGAGTTGTTGTATTGAACACAATTCTATTTCTCAGGCACTGCAGATGCCACCTGACCTTTTGAGTATTTTCAGCATATCAGTATATTACTTTTACTCAACAAATGCTTCACTGTCTGTTATTTTCATTTTATTGTTATGTGTACACAAGTGCAAATTTACATAAGTACAGTGAAAAATGTATAATGTCACCATGCAAGGCACCATCTTAGGTACAAGTATCTTGGGACAGAATCTTAAGAACAAGGTAGAAAGAAAAATCAAACTTAAAAGTTAAACATTACAGTGATTACAGTGAAGTGACACCTTCTAAATATTAATAGAAGCTAAAGAAATAAAGCTGATAGTTCAAACATTATAGTCTTTGTCAAGTATTTAGCCAAGGTGGGACTGCACTACAAGGAATCACCTTGAAATGGAAATCCATGCTGAGGCCACAAGAGTCCACCACGCCAGGCTGAGAGTCCGCCACACCAGGCAGAGAATCTGCCACGCTGGGCCAAGAATCCACCACACTGGGCCAAGAGGTTGCCATACCAGGGTGGACGGTCACTCCACTAAGCTGAAAGGTCACTCGGCCAAGCTGGGAGGCCACCACTCCAGGCCCAGAGATGTGTAAAGTGCTTTGGAAGATCCTATTGTCTTAAAATTATGGTGCAAAATTATAAATGGCAATAATGCATCAAAATTAAACAGATTTGTAAATTCATTTTATCTCCACACACAAAAAAATACAATAGTTGGATTGGAGTCTGTTTGATAAAACTTATAATACAGACATAGGTCTGAAATGAGTAGTAAAAACCTGGTGCTTGCTTATAATACACGATCAGGGTAGAAATGGTGCTTTTCATCATAACCACAAATATCATGATCCCTGAGGTTCGATCCACTTGGATTTGTAAATAAATAACAATACCTCTTTGCTGGAGCTTAGATAAATCAGCTCATATTGTACCACACTGATATTAACTCATTCATTATTTTGTTACTGAAAGAATACGTTTGTCTGTAATAAGACAAGCATCTGCATTGTCTCCTTTTGTGTACAGAACTAAGTTAAATCTTTGGTAGGGTCTGCCAGAAGGTAACTTAAACATGCTGTTAAGATAAGTCATCAACAAGATTTACATGTCTAAGTTGCTACATTACCTGCCCAAGTTAATTGTGAATGGTCCCTTTTGATTTGTCCCATGATATTGAATGTGAAGAATTAAAATTGGCTGTCTGTTACAGCGCCGTCTAATTAAAGGCTGTAATGTCATTGGCTCTAGATGCAAGGAAATAGAAGACAACAGTTGAATTCTAAGACTGAATTTAAATGAAGAGAAGTGCAATTGATATTGCTATTGATTAATTGTTTTCCCCTGTCACCCATTCCTTTCTAATGTTTCTGACTCTCTCTACCCAATTGCTTCAAATTCCCATTTTCTTCAATCTGTGCATCAATGCCTTGCATGTGTCCCTGGATATTAGCTGCCACCACACAGCTGAAATTTCTGATATTACATATCATATCTTTCATCATTCTTTTATAGCTCTTTCACCTTGACTATCCTTTCCTGCTTGTTTCATGCCCTTCTAATTTAACCCCCTAGAGCTACATGAATTTATCTGTCGATGCTGCTAGCTCCCGGTTTTAATCTTAGAAAATAGATATTTATGGAACAGTACTAAATGGTGAAACTATTCTACTTCCCTGAATGGTGTAAAATTATTCTATTACAACACAGGGGTAAGATAACAGAATGGAAAGATATATAACAGGTACACTTTAATGCAGATCAAACTGACAGAATGTATTTTGGAAGGAAAAGCAAAAAACTTGAAACAGGTGTATTCAAAGGACAGGTGCTGAAGGTGATGACTAACATTGTAGACCTGAACGTTCAAAAATGGAATGTCTTGACAAAGAGGACAATCAAAATATGTGTCTTTAATATTATGGTATAAAATTGTGAGTGAAAAATAGGTACCGCCGTTCAACACATTAGTTAGGTCTCAAGCACTATTTGTTGTTTTGAGTCCCCATTGTTTAAGATAAATCTTGAAAATCAAGGACAGAATATAATATAAGTTCACCAAAATAATGTTAGTGCTGGGAAACTATAATTATATAATGATAAAGTGAAAATAGAAAAAGCTTTGAGGTTGAGAGGTAAGTATCAAGATTCATTGATTTAATAGCCATTGGGTGTAGTTATAGAAATGAGAAGTGTATTTATCCAAATAGTTCTCGGAGGTTGGATTGATTTTCAATGAAGAAATATTATCCTCAGTGGTTAAGAATAGGTGATGGGGTCATCAATGTACAGTTAACTCTGAATGCGCACAGAAATTAGGGAAAACTATTGTTATGCTGTGAATTGTTGGAACTTTAGATGCCTCATGATATAGTAATTGACCCTGAGATCATTATATCTTTTGAAATTAAATAGATAAATATTTGAATTATGCAGAGTAGTGGGATTAGTTTTACTTTGGATTCTACAAACTATGGAACTAAGGAAGTCATGTAGTTCCTTCATCGTGGATCTGTGCCATTCAATCAATTGTGTCTGGTCTATGACCTAACTCTGTACGCCTGCTTTTGCCCCATAATTCTCAGTTGTTTTTATTAAATAAATTTATTTTCTATCTCAGATTAAAATTATGAATTGACATAACTGCTTGCAGAAGAGAATTTTAAAATACTGTTATGATCCCAGCTGATGTTAATACTGGACAAGTCAGACCTCTGAACAAAACTGGTTTAGTCGATACTGAATTTGTTTACTTTTAAAGTGGAGGTCAGTAACTGGACACATTGAGAAGAGTCCACCAGTGTACTTTTCGCATTCAGAATAAATGTTTACTAAACAAAAATAAAACATGACCTTGACTATACCAGAAGAATTCCATTCCAAGCTTTACAAAAAGATTCATATTCACACTATTCCTTTTATCTTAGTACTACAAAAGCCCCAATGAAGAGTTACCACAATCTCTACATTAAGGGTTCTTGCACAGTTTGGTATTGGTATACTCAGTTTCCTTCAAATGAATTTCTGATCAAGATGCTTTTCACTTTCACTGGTATCTGCCCCTGAGATAACAAAAATTAACTGTAAACAAAGCTCTTTATTATTTTTAACTTCAGAGCTCTTTAAAATTAGATGCTAGCACAGTGCCTCAGCGATTAGCACTGTTGCCTCACAGTGCCAGGGACCTGGGTTCGATTCCAATCTTTGATGACTGTCTATGTGGATTTTGCACATTCTCCCCGTGTCTGTGTGGATTTCCTCTGTTTTGCTCCCACAGTCTAAAGATGTGCAGTCCAGGTGGATTGGCCATGCTAAATCGGGTATGCAGGATAGCTGCATTAGCAATGGGAAAAGCAGGGTTACAGGAATAGAGTCAGGGTCTGGGTCTGGATGGATGCTGTTCTGAAGATCGGTGCAGACCCAATGGGCTGAATGGCATCTTTCAGCACTGTAGCAATGCTATGACTCAATTTTTCTTCATCACACATCTAAACTGTTTGCCTTTGAGATTTACCTGCCTCTTTGCACCAAGTGTCCCTGTTATTGGGCAGAAACACAGTTTTGAATTGTTTTTATAGCATGAACTGCTATACTTCATTTCTTCACTCCAAGCATCTTAAAGTATCATTGCAATTGCACACAAAGTAACAAGCCTCCAGACTTGCCATCACTAAGTCCATAAAAATACTTAGAAAAACGAAGCTAAGTCTTTTTCTCACTTCTTAATATGCAAAATACAAGATATAAATTTATATTAATGCTATTGTTTATATAAAATGATATAAACAATACTAATCTTTGTGTTTACAGGTCTTCCTGAATTGAAACCTTGCTTAAATAGACTAAGCTCTTTTATCCAAGGCTTTCCAACCAGTGTAAATAATTTCAATTCCATCCATGTATTTGTTTCCCCTAATACCTTGGACTGCCGATGCTGGAGAGTCAGAGTCAATAAAGTGTGATAACTAAAAAGGCACAGCAGATCAGGCAGCATCTGAGGAGCTAGAGAGTCGACATTTCAGGCATAACCCTTCATCAGGACTGGGGAAGGAGAAGGGAGTTGAGAATTAATGAAGGGGAGGGGGATGGGGCTAAGAAAAAGGTAGTTGGGATGGTGATAGATGGATTAAGGAAAGAGGGAACAGAGATAGGTCAGTGGGACGTATGGAGCGGAAAGGTGGTAAGGAAAATGCACAGCTAGGTAAGTGGCCCACTTCCGTCTCCCCAAGTCTGATGAAGGTTTATGCCCAAAATGTGAACTCTCTTGCTCTTTGGATGCTGCCTGACCTGCTGTGCCTTTTCCAGTGCCACACTTTATTGATTCCCTGAGTACTTTGAAAGTTTTACTTGAAGCATGCCTTAATTTTCTCACTTCCATGAAATGTAACCCTAATTGTGCAATCCCTCCTTGTAATTTAACATTTGAAGTTCAATTATTTGCTAAATCTGTTACATTTATCATTTACACTCTCCAATGCCACTACTGCATTTATTTAAACAAATGTTGTGTAATAAAGTGGAGATTGAACTCCCCCCTGATGATGTCGCCTAGCCAGGGGACGAAACGTTTGCAACAAAAACTTCCAGCTCGGCGAACAGAACCACAGCAATAAAAGGAGTGTGAGAAGTAACCCATTTTTTCCCAGCAACTTCTCGTGGTTAAATAAAAGAAATCCATGACATTCACTTTACAATCAGCAATTAACAATTTAATTATCTTACTCTAACAGTGAGAAAAACCAAACAAATCCCTTTTACTAACTATTCCTGAATAGCGCAATGTTCTAATGATATGCTGTTCCAATAAATACAAATATCACTCATGTAACAAAGAAATAGAAATAATTATCTTAAATTACACCAGGTTACGTATCTTCCGGAATGTTCTGTGCCTCCTCCATCATTCCTTTCACATTAGATGCCTCCTTTGTTCTTCTTCTGTCAGGAATGTCTGCCCAGTTTAGATTAGATTAGATTACTTACAGTGTGGAAACAGGCCCTTCATCCCAACAAGCCCACACTGACCCTCCGAAGAGCAACCTACCCAGACCCATTCCCCTACATTTACCCCTTCACCTAACACTACGGGCAATTTTTAGCATGGCCAATTCACCTAACCTGCACATTTTTGGACTGTGGGAGGAAACCGGAGCACCCGGAGGAAACCCACGCAGACAGGGGGAGAATATGCAAACTCCACACAAACACTTGCCCGAGGCGGGAATTGAACCCGGGTCTCTGGCGCTGTGAGTGTTGGTGCTGTTATTATTTAGATGGTGTTTTCTATAATACATAGATGATTGTGACAGCCGATTTCTCTCTCAAGAGCTGAGGGTTCTTAGCTCTAGCAAATGCAGTTAGCTCTGGGGCTTGATCCAACTACCCCCTTCTTTTATACCCATGATGGCGATATCAATATCTGACAATAAGATTGGTCCCACATTGTCAAAACCATCCGATTTAAATTGAATAGATTTTTGGTATCTAAAGGCCTGATTCAAATTGATTGGCTAAATTTTAAACCTGTTGTTTTGATTAAACACTGCTGCTTGACTTGCTAACTCTATAGCCTTTCGATACAAAATGTTTTTATTCAGGACTCTCTGTTCCTGCAAACTTTAAAGCTGCAGTTCATAGACATCCATTTTTATAGGATCTAAGCACAGAAAAAATAAACACCACCTTTTAAAAGGATCACAAAATGCTTTCCCCATTTTACAATTACACAATTTTATAATTTTACACACACCAACTTCTAACTTTCTGTCTCCCAATCTGCAATTACTTTACTCAACTTTGCAACACTTGATCAGAACTGCTCCATTAAAGGATTTGCACAAGGACACAACTCGAAGTGGCATCCTCCTGTCTTGATGATCATCTCTGGCATGCCTAAAAACTGAATGAAAGCAATTCGGACCAGTTTGAAATGTGTAATATACTGATATTTTATGTTTTGCTGTTTATTGTTTGGGTATATTTACTGATCCAATCCATCCATTGTAGAATTAAGCAAGAATGATTTTTATTCATGCATATGGTTTAGGCATTGCTGATGAAACTTGCATTTATTGCTCTCCCTACTACCCCTTGAATAGTTGGCGATGAGCCATCTTCTTTCTAAGTGCATGATTTTCTCAGTTAAGAGGGAAATTAAGGATTAATTTTGTGTTACTGGATTTATGTATCAGCCAGATCAGGAATAAGAGGAGCAGATTTGTTACCCTAAAGTACATTTGTGAGTGTTTATGACAATCTAGTAGCTTCATGGGCACTATAGCTGATTTCTTTTTATACCAGATGTACTTAATTCACTGAATTTAAATTCTATGCTGCCACAACCTCTGTCTATGGATTGCAAGCCTAAACGTCAGGATTGCTGTTCCATAATATAGCCACAGTGCCACTCTTTCAAATGAACGAACAATACCTTATCTCCAACATACAGTCCTTTTAAATACAAATATTCTGGAATGTAACATCTTAATATTTTCCCTGATATTTGACAGGCCAGAATATGACTGTGTAAAAAAGCTTGATTTTTTTTCATTTTGCTTGAATATCTTGATTTTAATTTTATTACTTAGAGCTGCCTAATTTTATATTTTTTCCTCAAGAGGCTATTGTCCTAGATAATAGGCTTACGCATGCACAGTACACAAGCAGTGACTATTAAATATAGATGATGCTTACACAGATCTGTTTCCTCCAGTTTAAATTTTAAGTATTCTCTTGCACTCCGGTTTTGTAAGAAAAAAAGCTAGACTTCTAGAACGACTTCAGCTACAAATTTGGACAATCTTCCAAATCTCAAATAAAATGTCACAAGCTTTAAATATTTGGCACACTTGCCTTTATTGGTCAGTGCATGGAGTATAGGATTTAGGAGGTTATATTGTGGCTGTACAGGACATAGTCAGACCACATTTGGACTATTGCATTCAGTTCTGGTCTCCCTGCTACAGAAAAGATGTTGTGAAACTTGGAAGTGTTCAGAAAAGATTTGCATGGAAACTGCTAGGGTTGGAATGTTTGATCCACAAGGAGAGGCTGAATACGCTGAGCTATTTTCCCTTGGAGCACTGGAGACTAAGAGGTGACCTTAAAGAGTTTATAAAATCATGAGGGGCATTAGATAGGGTGAATAGTCGAGGTCATTTCGCTAGGGTAGGGGAGTCTAAAAGTAGAGGGTATAATTTAAGAGGGGCAATTTGTTCATGAGTTGCCAGAGGAAGTGGTGGAGCCTGGTACAATTGTAACATTTAAAAGGCATCTAGATGGGTATATGAATAGGAAGGGCTCACAGGGATATGGGCCAAATGATGGCAAATAGAACTAGATTAATTTAGGATATCTGATCGGCATGGATGAGTTGGACCAAAAGGTTGGTTTCCATGCTGTACATCCCTATGACTCAATGACTCTGTTGAAGTACAATATAATTGCATGCTCATTTAGATTGCAAACATATTTTACAATATTTCGATAATTGATGTTTTGTCATATATGTTTTTAAGTCCATTAAAAAAAACGAACAAACATGTTTTCAGTGAGAGAGTTAGGAAGTTTGAAATTGGCCTTAAAAAGTGACTTTATAAAATCATGAAATACCAAAAAAACATATAATTCAATTTTTCATTACATTCATTGAGTTTGTTTGTTTTTAGCAATATTTTATAGGTGCGAGGTCGGGGGTCTACTTGCTCATTTCACTGAATTGCTAGTCCATCATCTGAAGTGGTTGATAGGTTCAGTTCCTGCACCGGCTGAGGTTACCATAAAGGACTCTCTTCTCAACCTCTTCCTTCACCTGAGGCGTGGTGACCCTCAGATTAAACCACCACCCCTCATCTCTCTCTCTCTAGTGAGAGACCAGCCTATTTATTAGATTATGCCAACTTTATGTTTCATAGGTTATGTAATTAAGTTTATTATTCATACTCCCTCGTTACTGCTGTTTTCTGATTCGAGGCTGATCCACTGAATATGAGTAATATTGCCCAGATGATTCAGTCTTGAAATGTTAAGGAGATGGAAGTCTGCTTCTTCACTGACCTCAAAAGTGAATAAGTTATTTTTTTTAACAAAATCTTCATCCAGCAGTGTGCCATATACTTTTCTGCAGCACCCTGATAGCTTTTGAGTCTTAATGTCACACTCATTCACATTCATTTTCAGAAATTCAGGAAGAAAAACTGCTGGTTTCCATATCAAAATAAAAGAAAGAATGATTTACATTTGTGTAGCTCTTTCATCATCTCAGGATATCCCACTGTAATAATGTAGTAGTACTGTAATAGTTCAGTATTCTGGAAGCTAATGGAATAGACCAGAGGGAGAATCATAACAATGCGGTGTGAGAGAATTTACTGAGCTCTACAAGAGTAATTGTACTCTGTGAAATGTTCAAGGAACAAATGGATGATCTCTTCAATGTTATGTTAGGATTTTGTGACAGTTGCACAAGGTCTCATCTCCAAAGAAATGGAAATTTCTATGTGCGCACCGAATTTATGCTCCATCCAGTCTATAGTATTTTCCGTACGGTAAATGGTATACAGAGGTAGTTTAGTGATTGGTAATTTTGCTACTGCCTGGTATTTGTTTGGAGAGGATGAAGAAGTCACATTTCTGCTATTGTAGAAGCAATTGCAATTTGCATAGTGTTGGCTAATTAGCCTGGATTTCAGAGAGTGATTGAACATCATAATTCTGCTTAGATCTCAGATACTTTCATTAATTTTTGGTCTATTTACTTCAATCTGATTTAACTTTGAAAATTCAAAAGGATGAAGGCAAATTCAGTTCTCCTTGCCCTTTCAAAAGATTTCATTGTTCAAATTAACATTGTGTATACGATACAAAAGAGAACAAAGGAGGCTTTCCAGCCCTTCATAAATTTGAATGCTCAGTAATCTACTTGGATAATGGACTCTTGTAGATGAATACCAACAGCAATAGAAACTTTAATTTATCTCGTGTCCTTCACATGGGAAAGTATCTTGAGGCACTTTATAAAAGTGTAATCAGTTAAAATTGAAACACAGCAATGCGGGAAAGATGTTATTGGGAGAGGTGTACAAATGAGGGAATTTGATTGACAGCATCACTAACTAACAGCATAACCTGAATCAAAGATACACAAGAAAGAAGTGAAATCAGCAAACGATACAAGAAACAAAACTGTGAAGGCACAAGCATGATTGCCATTTATTGATAATTCATGTGCACAGCGAAATCATGTATACATTGTGTTATGTAATTTTGAAGGAACAGATCATTAAGGGCCTAGTGGTATTGTTGCTATGTTATTAATCCAGACATCCAGGTCATCTTATGGGGATCTGCATTCCAATCCTGCTAATGGTGGAGAGTGGAATTTTAATTCAGTGAAAAAAATAGGAACTAAGATTGAATTAAGATCACCATAAAACCATTGTCAATTGTTAGAAAAAGTCATCTGGTTCACTAATATCCTTTCTGCCATCCTTACTTGGTCTGGCTTACATGCGACTCCAGACCCACAATGTGGTTGACTGTTAACTGCCCTCTTGGCAGCTGCTTTACCTCTGTCAACTGAATGAGTAATCATCCACATTATGGTTTTGGTGAAATTTGCATGTTGTAATTTCAATAAAGTTTAGTTTTATTTATTTCAATTCAACTTAACAATTAGAGCCATCCCTGATTTATAAAATTGTTCAAGGATATATAATATGCTTTGGGAAAAAGTATCTCTCCTTTTAAAATTAAAATAAGTGACATGCATTAAGGTACTAAATGCAAATTGTCTTGAGACCATAGAATAATAAACAGAGTTAAAGTCAAATCTAGCTGTTTTAAAGATGCAGAGTTCGAAATTATCAGGCTCTGTCATAGCTCATTACATTTTTATGTTCATTCTTTCCATGTTATTTTACTGATGATATTGCATTGATGCAAGGAAAGTGCAGCTCCTCAGCACTACACCAGCAAAAATCTCGAAAACAAACTCTTCTTGGTGACAACCTGTGATTGATTAACGGTATTTTGTTATTATCATCTAAAGTATCCCATCATATGAGATGAGGCTGTAAGTGAATAGTTCCATTATTACAAATGTTTGAGACTGATGTTAAATTAGCAGACACAAAGAAGTTACATAAACGCATTAATCATTCACTGTCTAATATCACAAACACTGATTCCCAGCCTGTAGTGCACTTCGAATATATTTATGAGGGAAACTTTTGAGGAAGCAAAATTTGATAGTTGGTTCTCCCTGTAGACAGCTTGACTCAATAGACAAATAACCCCCAGAAATAATTTTGAATTGGATTGTGAAAAGGCGTGAAGAACCTGCAATCATAATTTCTTGGGAAAAGGTGCTGTGAAAATTATCGGAATTTAAATCTGTGGCAAGTTCCCTGGTCCTGATGGACTTCATCCTAGGATGTTAATAAAGATAGACACAGAATAGCAGATATATTAAAGTTTGAAATGCCTCAGATTCCAGAAAGGTCCTGGAACGTGACTCTGTATTTAAGAAGAAGGGAGACAGAAAACAGGGAACTGTGCACCAGGTAGCTAAACATCTGCCATGGAGAAAGTTCAGGGCATTTCAATTAAGGAGATTATGGTGGAGCATTTAGAAAATCATAATGCTATCAGAAAGATTCAGCATTATTTTGTGAAAGGGATAATATGTTTTTCTTAGAGCTATTTCAGGAACTAGTAAGTAATATAAATAAATGGGATCCAGTGAATGTACTAGACATTTTTAATCAATCTGTTCAAGCACGCTTAGGTTCACCTCTTGAGCAGGTGGGACTTAAGTTGGGACTTTCCAGTCCAGAGATAGGGACACTACCATCATGTCACAGGAAACCTCAATGGATGCGATGTACTTGTGTTTCCAGAAATCAATCATTAAATCAATTTTAGCATTTGACAAGTTGTCATGTTAAATATGTTATGCAAAATAAGAGACAGGGAGAAGCACGTTAGCATAGATTGAATCTTAGCTAGCTAATCGAATCTCAGAATTCCTGCAGAGAATTTGGCCCATCGTGTCTGCGTCATGACTTCCATCCTATTCCGATAACACTGCACATTATTTCTAATCATTTGATGCCCTCTTGAATACTTGAAACCTACATCCACCATACACTAAGGCAGTACATTCCAGACATGAACTCCATACACATGAAAAAGTACATGCAAGTATCTGATACAGATTCAGCATAACCTCTCTACCCTTGTACCCTGGCCACTATTCATAGTCTTCAGATACTGTAGCCTTTCTTAGCTGCTCTCTCTATTGCCCTACCACATTTAATGACTGATGCACACAAGTCTGCCTACTCGTGCACCCCCCTTTGGAGTAGTATTCATCTCACACAGATGGATTGAATTTAATTTGGCATCTTTCTGCCTTTTCCACAAGTTGATAATTTTTTTTTTAATGTTCACCCTGTTCTTCTGTGAAGCATAGTTTACAATGCTACCAAGTTTTTGTATTGTCTGCAAATTTTGAAATTGTCCTGTGCTTTCCAAGATGGAGAACATTCATATAAATCAGGAAAATCAAATGTTCTAATACTGACCCTTGGAAAATCCCATAATCACCTGAAAAAGATCCATTTTCCATCACTATTGCTCACCGAGTCTCTATTTCTGTATGCACCTCCCATCAAGCTTCATGCTCTACCCCTCTCAATGTTACCTGCAACATCTTCCCCACTTCTTGTCGCCCACTCCTGTCCAAAACACCACTAAGCCTGCATGTTCACTACCTGAGGATGTTTTTACTCCCTCACCTCCTCCAATCCTGCACCAACAGTAATATCTGTGCCACCCATTTTCATTTCCATAATACCTGCCTCTCTCTCATTCCAGGAGGGCAGACAAATTCACAAGAAGAAAACAAAAGTCTGAAGATAGGTAGTGTGCTGTCCATCATTCTGACCCATTATAGGAGGAGGATTCTGATGCTGAGCTTCCCGAGCAGTGTATGGACTGGTGTCAGAGGCTGCCCTTGACTTCCTGTGCTGAGACTCACTGAGCAAAGTCTATTCTTCTTGACTTGATTGAGACCTGCTGACAACTTTGGCACTCTTTCAGGCTTTGTGACTGCTCTAAGTGGCATAGCAAGAGAAGAATAATATAGAGTAATAGAGTCATAGAGTCATAAAGATGTACAGCATGGAAATAGACCCTTTGGTCCAACCTGTCCATGCCGACCAGACTATCCAACCCAATCTAATCCCACCTGCTAGCACCCGGCCCATATCCCTCCAAACCCTTCCTATTCATATACCCATCCCAATGTCTCTTAAATGTTGCAATTGTACCAGCCTCCACCACATCCTCTGGCAGCTCATTCCATACACGTATCACCCTCTGCGTGAAAAAATTGCCCCTTAGGTCTCTTTTATATCTTTCCCCTCTCACCCTAAACCTATGCCCTCTAGTTCTGGACTCCCTGACCCCAGGGAAAAGATTTTGTCTATTTATCCTACCCATGCCCCTCATAATTTTGTAAACCTCTATAAGGTCACCCCTCAGCCTGCGACGCTCCAGGGAAAATAGGCCCAGCCTGTTCAGCCTCTCCCTGTAGCTCAGATCCTCCAACCCTGGCAACATCCTTGTAAATCTTTTCTGAATCCTTTCAAGTTTCACAACATCTTTCCGATAGGAAGGAGACCAGAATTGTACACAATATTCCAACAGTGGAATAACCAATGCCCTGTACAGCTGCAACATGACCTCCCAACTCCTGTACTCAATACTCTGACCAATAAAGGAAAGCATACCAAATGCCTTCTTCATTATCCTATCTACCTGCGACTCCACTTTCAAGGAGCTATGAACCTGCACTCCAAGATCTCTTTGTTCAGCAACGCACCCTAAAACCTTACCATTAAGTGTATAAGTCCTTCTAAGATTTGCTTTCCCAAAATGCAGCACCTCACATTTATCTGAATTAAACTTAAATGAAAGAACTGTGGATGCTGTAAAGTAGAAACAAAAACAAAAATTGCTAGAAAAGCTCAGCAGACCTGGCAGAATCTGTGGGGGAAAATCAGAGTGAACATTTTGGGTTGAGTGACCCTCAGCTTGACATTTTTGGCTGAGAGGGAAAAGTGCAAAGCAGCATGTCAAGTCTATTCCATGTCGGGGTGCTGTGAGCACCCAGGTCCACTCAGAACACTGTGAGAACAGGTAAAAAGCTGAGAGATGCACCCTAGTCCATGAGCTAGGTGCATCTTCCTGAACACAAAGTGTCTTTGCAGCAGCATTATAATAATACTTGCTGGTGCTCTCCAAGACGCAGTGTTGAAGTGTAGAAATGTCCTGTAACTGGGTCAATGATGAAAGTTGGCTACCAATGATTGTGCAGGTGGCTGGTGGCCATGAAACATACCTTGAAATGTTGGAGCCAGGTTTTCAATATGGAGGTGGTTTGGAGCAAGCAGCAAGCTGAATCTACCAGGTACCTTCTCTGATTTCCATATCCAATGTTCCTGGTATTTGTGGGGGAGTTTGGCAAGATCAGAACCTTTTGAATGAGTTGGGCTGTCAAGCGTTAATCTCCCTTGATTGGCAACTCTCCATTATTTGATAAAAATCTTGTCATTCCACATGCGAAAAACTCACAAAGTAGAAGGAGATGATCCCGGATGTGGGAAATTGTGAGGTTCTGTACTTTGTAACGAAGAATAGAGGCATAGACTATTTTCAAAATGGGAACAGGTTTTGGAAATCTGAAGCACAAAAGGACATAGGAGTCCTCGTTCAGGATTCTTTTACGCTTAACATGCAGGTTCAGTTGGCAGTTAGGAAAGCAAATGCAATGTTCTCATTCATTTTGATACAACAGCAGAGACATACTACTGAGAGTGCATAAGGCTCTGGCCAGGCTGCATTTGGAATATTATGAGCAGATCTGGGCCCTGTATCTAACAAAGGATGTGCTGGCCTTAGAAAGGGTCCAGAGGAGGTTTACAGGGATGAAGACTTTTCATATGAGGAGTGGTTGAGGACTCTGTGTCTATGATTAATAGAGTTTAGAAAGATGATGGGAGATCTCATTGAAACTTCTGGAATACTGAGAGGCCTGGATGGAGTGGACATGGAGAAGATGTTTCCCACAGGTAGGAGAGACTAGGACCTGAGGCCAAAGCCTCAGAGTGAAGGCACAACCCTTTAAATGAAGAAGAATTTCTTCAGCCAGACGATGATGAATCTGTGGAACTCAATGGCACTGAAGGTTGTGGAGGTCAAGTCATTGAGTTTATTTACGACGGAGATAGATAGATACGTTTTTGATTGGTAAGGGAATCAAAGGTGGCAGGGAGAAGGTAGGTGAATGGCATTGAGAAATATATCAGCCATGATTGAATGATGGACCAGACTTGAAGGACTGAATAGCTTCATTCTGCTTCTGTATCTTACAGTCACACTCTCCTTATTGATTTCTTTCTTTGCTATCTTTCCTGGACATCTTTTAACCAGGAATATTATGTACATAGTCCCACCCCTCCATTACATAGATCTATGTTATCATCAGAGCATTTAAATATACATAGCATTCTGTGCCTGAAATTTGTCCAAACTTATCTACTGCACACCCTGCATTTACATACATGCAGCGTCATCCTAATTCAGAGAGTTTTAATTTCTCCCTTTTTATGTGCCATCTTTGCACTAAAATGATGCCAGTTTCCAATCAAATCCCAAGATGCAGCGTTCAAATACCTGTACAAATATCAAAGATATTCCCTTTGTATACATCAGATGAAGTGTCCGTGATTCCTCACAAAAAGAATTCAGAGGTATCGAGGATCCGCATGTGCAGATATAAATCAAATAGAGTTACAATGCAGAAACAACAAGTGAGTTGGAAAACAAATTGAATTGTGCTGTTTATTGCAAAGGGCATGAAATATATAAGGGTGTTTTGCTATAGTTGTATCAAACTCTTTTAAGGTCACATCTGTAATGCTGCATTCAATGTTGAACCCCTTATTTAAAAGGTGCACACATTTCTTTCTCTGCTGGCAACTTTCATCCCCATCTTAACAAGTAGCACTCACATTCACTGTCATCCTTTTATCTTCTCACATCCATGACTTACAACTGCCCTTTACAAATGTAAGTTTTCTCTCCTCACCATTGCTAATATTAATAATCATCTGACTTCTCCCCTTGCAGTAGAAAAGAGCTTTCAACATTGAGCTTAGCCAGAGACTCTAAAGTGACTCTCTGTTGACCTGCAGGACAATGCCCACTGGCACTGTGTCCGTTCAGCCCACTGAGACAATAAGAAATAGAAACTCCATTCAGTAGGATCATAGTTAATCATGTTCTGACATTCCTCATGTCCACTTTCCTATCTTTTTCCCATAACTCTTTGTTCATCTAATTAATCAACAATCTATCTCTATCTGTCTTAAATGTACACAAGGAATCTGCTCCCACACCTCTTTGTTGCAAAGAGTTTCAAAGACTCTCAATCTTCTGAGAGAAGAAATGCCTCTTCATTTCAATCTTAAATTGGTGCTCATATATCCTGGGATTCTGCCATCTGGCCCTACACTTTCCCATAAGGAGAAACATCTTCTTGGCATTTACCCCATCAAACTGGGAAGAATCCTGTACATTTCAATGAGATCACTTCGCATTCTTCTCAACTCCAATGAATTAAGTCCCAACCTGTTCAAGCTTTGGTCAGAAGACAATCTCTCCATTCTACTCATCATTGTGGTGAAACTTCTCCTTCCTTGGATAAAGCCTTGTTCCTGGGACTGCAGATGCCAGTAGCAGTCTGCCTTGAAACCTGAAGGCTAATGAGACAATGGATTTCAGACACATTTAGAGAACAGATCTTCTGCATGTCAATCCTTTATTGGAGATAGTCTGGTCTCCTTGGAACACGATGTCTATGCCCATCCCCTCTAGTAGCACACGATCAAGAAGAATGCAGCTGCACTGGTGTTGCCCCTGCAACTGCTGCTGCTTTTGGTCTTGCTGCTCTGTATCAGATGTCTAAGGTCAAGCAATGTTTTAAAAAAAAAACCCTGTTGTGGTGAATGCTGACAATGAGGTGTTACAGTTGAAAGTAGATGAGGTGCAAGACAAATAAGTTGATGTCCATAAGCTTAGTTTAGATCAGAGTGGTGCTGGAAAAGCACAGCAGATCAGGCAGCATCTGAGGAGCAGGAAAATCGACGGAAATCTTGATGATGGGCTTTTGCCCGAAACGTTGATTTTCCTGCTTCTCGGAATCTGCCTGACCTGCTGTGCTTTTCCAGCACCACTCTGATCTAAACTCTGGTTTCCCGCATCTACAGTCCTCACTTTTGCCTTGTTGATGTCCATTAGCTGTCAACCACTTGCCAAGCAGCGAATGCTCACTCTGAGAAAGAGTCATGTGAACAGCATTCGACCGCCAGGTCATGACTGTAACTTCTTAGTTTCAATGACCAAAGCCTCTGCAGCTGATCAGTTTCACTGAGGAAGATATGTATTGGTGCACGATTGTCCCAGTGACCATGGCAGAATCCTTGGTTAAAAACTCATCTGAATAATGTTATTAATATATTATACTTTGTTATCCTGCAATCTCCCTTTTGACTTGAAGGCTGTGTAAGTGAAATCTGAGAGAGGTAGGATGGTGTCAAATATGCCTCCCTTTGGCAGCAAATGTTCTCCCTTCATCTACCCCAGTTTTCAGAAAGAACAATTTAAAATAAGCTACTCTTATATGTTTGTTTGGAAATATACAATAATCATTTAATTGAGTACCTTTCTCAGACAATAGACTAGTTTAATTCTTTGTACACTTTTTCCCAAAGTTGCTGAATCTTCAGTCTCAATCTCATCTTCAGATTAATTATAAAGGAGTACAGGCTGATACTGTAAAGTGAACTTGACCTAATTGCTTGTCTAAAAGAAGAGTTTCTAAGACTATTCTCCTCAGAGTTACATCGAAGTTGCTGCATTATTAAATTATGTTCACTCTTCTGTCCATATTTGAATAAATGTAACTATGGAATGTCAACCTTCCTTTGTAAGTTATTAAGTGAATATATTTTTATCTTGTACTGCGTCCTTTATTCTATTGACACACTCTGTATTTCAGTTTTTTGGTAGCTCAAAATCATTGATGAAAATAGTTCAGTACAATATTGTTTTTTCAATGATCATATATGATTTTATTTATTGTTTACTTTCAGTCATGCTCTACATTAGACTTCTCATCCTAGTAGCATATAAATATGCTTCATACTTATTTAAGGGCAAAATAATTCTGCATACTATCTGCCGTAATTTACTTTTAAAATGGTTTTAAACCACAGGAAAAGATTGAGCATTTTAAAAGATCTGAAACTGTCAAAGTCTTTAGACATTTAGAGACAGTCTGCCTTGTTAATAATCCCTCCAAGTACTCACTATCAAATGCATTAAGAGAAAGCCTGAAATTTGCACAATGCACTGAAGCTCTGATGTCAAGCCCTACATTATTCATAAATTTCATTATTGCCATGATATTTAGAGCAGCTTCTACTCAGCTGTACAGTTTTAATAACACATTCCACTAGTTTAATAATATTGCTCACTCTGCAATGCAATTATGGAAATAGCGAGGATACATCTTTAATATAGTTATTTGATGACTTGAGGCAATTTTATTTTTATAAATGTGCCCTGATTTGCAAGAACCAATAAGATCAACTTGAAGGCAGAACATGGATGGCGTCATGTGACAGAGTCTCTATTCAGCTAACAGGACTCGAACAATGTGATGACTCGTGTATAGAGTTTGCTCCACAGGAGAGTGCAAGGTATCAAGGGGGTGATTCAACATTCTTGCATCCACTTTCCACCCAGAAATTTGGTATGTAATTGGACAAATGGCAATCTGCCCAGACTATAACAATCACATGTGAGGGCAAGTTTCTGTTTGGTCTTCCAGTTTAGGTTTTTAGTATTTTGCAGTCATCCACTGTGTCTGAAAAAAAGGGCAGTAATAAACTTTTCCAAGAAATAAATAATAAATGATTCTCCCTTGGTACGTACTTATAAAGAAATCAAAGATTGCCACATTGTCAATATTTTAACGTGATTTAAAAAAAAGTAAGTACTTAATTCTGTGCCAGAATTAAAGCACCCGTGATTGAGAGTTTTGCTTTGAACTACAAAGTGCGTTCTTTGTTGGATTTCTCAAGTTGCATTGGTGAGCTCTGTTAAATAATATAGACCCATTTTGGTAGGCGTGTATTCAGTTTTAGATTAATATGAAACTGAAAGTTACAACTGCTACAATCAATTTGAGACTGTTGAATATTTTAATTAGAGGTGCCCATCATGGTATAAAACATCAATCCTCGCTGAGTTGTCTCAACACTATAGTTTTACCATTTTTACAATTTGATTTGAGTAGAAGCGCACATTCAAACAAATTTGAGGCAATCCATCAATGGATGAACAAATGTATTACAAAAAGCTACTCAAACTGATAAGTTAAGATGGAATTTTATTCACTGCACTGTGACAAAATGTAATTTGCAAACCTTATCAGTTCGCTGTCACTGTTCATCACTTAAAATATGAGGACATTTACAACATTCAAATAATTTATCTGAATTTAGAGTCAAACATTTAGCGATGAGTCTAATAGTGGAAGCAGATAACACCAGGACAGTAGTCTAATATTAGTATTCCAATATGTTCTGCCCAAAAACTTTAATATTATTTGTTTAAAAATCTGATGTCAGAGATAGAATGGAAGTTATCGGAAGTATCCGAATTAGACAGGATGTCCATGTAATTATAATATAAAGATTGGATAAGATCAATGTACTTCCACAAAATGGATACCATTACCATAATTAATGAGGATAACATGCAAAGTATGATACATATATTGAGAGAAGATCATCAATCTTCAATAAAGTCTGTCCAATTTATATTAAAAAATGAACATATAATCCTCAATAAGGCCTTATTTTCTACCCTCAGGGCTGAAATGTGGTTAGAGTGGAGCAAAAGTGATTGCATCTTGGGAACAGCTAATGGCTGAGACATCCTAATGTTTTGATTAATACAGGAAAATCTTGCACATTATTGGAAGAGCTCTTTTATTTGCAAAAACAGGAAGATAGGATTAAAATTCAGTCACAAGTATATCATCATCATTACAGGGGCAATCCGAATTAAAATCTTTTGGGAGCACTCAATTGTTTTAGGAAGTGAGGCAGGCTTTCTTTCTGCACACCTTCAGATGACATGTAGTGAGTGGTTCATGAAGATTTGTTGCTGTGAAAGGATGATGGCAACAAAACCTCAAGCAACCAATGCATTTCTACTGTCTGCCTTGGAAATTGAAAGTATTTGGGCAGGACTATTACTGACAAATCACGGATAGTGAAACAGAGAAGTGTTGCCCATCACTCAATAATGAATCTGAAAAGTAAGTACGAACATAAAAAGTGATGTTACAGAATAAGGGGAGGGTGTTGGTTTGACTGTAAGTATCTCTTTACTTGAGGTGATCAGGAAAGAGATTGGGGAATCCTCAACCATCATTGTGGAGTAGTTGTTATTGGCTCTGGAGAGGATCAACTGAATGAAATCCACAACATGCAAGGGGAATTTGAATTCCATCAACTCATAATGCTTTCAAGTAAACTATATTGTTAAAGTAGTGATAGATGATGCAGTTTGGAACATGACATCTAACACAAAGTATAAAATAGTAGTGGTATTTTTCGAAGGCTATAAAGTAAACAAATGTGGATTGATCATAAAACTTTCAGCTTGCCTCTAAGTAAATAAATTGAATTCAGGTTTTAAAGAGCAAGTACCAGAAAAGCCAAACATATACTTTAAGTGCCGCACTACTCAGTGAAAAATGGGAACAGATATTTTTCCTCTGCACTCCATCCACTTAGTTAGTGTCAGGGCAGGATAGAGCAGCACTATCATCTCAAAACTTTAACTGTAAGCCATTCTCACAGGTTAAACTTGTTTTTCACAGAGTGGATAGAATTTCCAAGAAAATTAGACTAGAAGCCACAGGTAAGTATCTTTATGGACTACTTGTTGACTTCCTTTGAAATGATCATGTCCTCACTGTGAAAATTAGAGTCTACCACATGATCATCTCATGAATTCAATTATTAAATTCAGGAAAATGTTGCAGAGAAATTGATCTCACTTTCCTGTCATGTTGACAATAGTCCATTAAAATTACTGGGTTACTGTTTACATTGCAAGAGTAAAACTTTGCTTAGTGTGTATGCATGCAACATTAAATTTTGTAAATATTTCAATTATTAAACTGATCTTAAATATTCATAACTGAGGTGATTTGTTGATACTTTTGAAGAAAAAAGCATGAGTGAAAATGTGCACCATGGATAATTATAAGTTTTTTTTAACTTTTGGTGAGACATAAGGTGCTTTAGAAACATGAAGTGCAATGATTTTCAAAGCTAAAACTTGAACCAAATTGCTAAAAGCAATCCAAAGCTTCAGAGACCATCTCGGAACAAAAGGACACATTTCTCTCCCATTGCACCAATTAAATATACTGATTGCAGAGAATTACTCACTGGACCAATTAGTCCAATAGTACTGAAGCAAAGAGCACTATGATGCCATAAATATACTGAAGTAAATTAATTTTGGAAATCGTATTACAATTTAAATCTCTCTTAGAAATAAGGAGATGCATACATTCACAAAGGTTCTACAATGAATTTGGCCTTCCAATCTAATTACTGGAATAATTACACATCCCATTTAATCACATAATTAAATTTGTTATATCCAGGTTTGTAGTTCTTAGGAAAAAATACTATTTATTACTGCTATCTATCTAATCCTAAACTATTGTGTCTTTGACAACAATACTTCGCATTATATTTTTGTTCCCAAATGCATGGATCTGCAAACAAGCTCGAGAATGGTGCAAAGTAACTTCTGTTGGAAAGATGAATTATAAGGTCAGTTGCAATGCTACTTGCTCAAGAGTGGACTTTTCATTGAGCCGAATATCTACAAAATACCAGTAATCTGGTGACAGTCAATATTTTGGGATTAATGTGAAATTTTCTGAGGTGGAGGGATAATATTTAATTTCCCATGATCTGCAAAACTGACAGCATCACACCATGCATTGCCCCAATATGATAGAGCTGGCAGTGAATTGTTGGGAATTAGGAATGTTGTCAAATAAATTTTTCCCTTTGTGAATATTTTTTGGAATATAGATTATTATGTTTTTTTTAGATTAGATTACTTACAGTGTGGAAACAGGCCCTTCGGCCCAACAAGTCCACACCGACCCTCCGAAGAGCAATCCACCCAGACCCATTCCCCGACATTCTCCCCTTCACCTGACACTACGGGCAATTTAACATGGCCAATTCACCTAACCTGCACATTTTTGGACTGTGGGAGGAAACCAGAGCACCCGGAGGAAACCACGCGGACACTGGGAGAATGTGCAAAGTCCACACAGACGGTTGCCTGACGTGGGAATTGAACCCGAGTCTCTGGCGTTGTGAGGCAGCAGTGCTAACCACTGTGCCTCTGTGCCAGGCAGCCCGGTGGCACGGTGGCACAGTGGTTAGCACTGCTGCCTCACAGCGCCAGAGACCTGGGTTCAATTCCCGCCTCAGGCAACTGTCTGTGTGGAGTTTGCACATTCTCCCCGTGTCTGCGTGGGTTTCCTCCGGGTGCTCTGGTTTCCTCCCACAGTCCAAAAATGTGCAGGTTAGGTGAATTGGCCATGTTAAATTGCCCGTAGTGTCAGGTGAAGGGGAAAATGTCGGGGAATGGGTCTGGGTGGGTTACTCTTCAGAGGGTTGGTATGGGCTTGTTGGACCGAAGGGCCTGTTTCCACACTGTAAGTAATCTGATCTAATCTTCTCAGCAATTCAAAAAGCTAAATTGGTGAAATAGCTCATGCTGCACTCTGATGATTTTCTGCTCACCACGATCTCAAAGAGTATTACCACACTGATTATTTTTAACAATATATTTCTGGTGTTATTCTGTTCTACTTACACTTTGAGACCAAACAGACAAAATCAACATGATTCCAGAATGCTGGAGAAGAAGTGAATAAGGAACAGTGAAAGTTCAATTTTTTTCAACTGAGAATCCTCAATTGCATAATAATGATAACTATCAGGAACTATTCAAAAATGAGCTTGAGATAATAAGATTCAGACATTAATTATCTTTATCTGTAGAGCAAGACATTTAATTAGGTGATAAACTTTGAGCCCCTGCTAATGTTTCACCCCGCAGGATTTTTAACAAATGATTGATGTGAGCCAAACTCCATTAGACATTTTTCATTGAACGTACAAACTGATTTTGTGCATTAAAACACTGTTATAATGGCAATCTTTTTAGAAAACCATAAAATCAAAATGAATATTTAAATCAAAATGATTTAATGACTCCAGTGATAAGCAGGAACAATATAAATATATTTATTCAAGAAGTAAATACAAAAGCACATGCAATCCAAACATTGTGCCAGCGTTTCATGTTTGTCTGCTCAATGACCTTAAAATCAAATTGAAAGGCTCAAAAAAAATCACAAAGTTGTAAATAACTTGGTAAGGACAAGTGACTGGACTTAAAGAAAAAGATGAGAAAACATTTTTAAAGTTAGAATCATAGAGTCCCTCCAGTTGGAAAGAAGCCATTCAGCCCATTGAGTCTTCACCAACCCTCCAAAGTGCATCTCACCCAACCCATCCCCTCACATATCTCTGTCACCCTACATTTACCATGGGTAATTGACTTAGCACTTTCCTGGACAGTACAGGGCAATTTTACTGCGGCCAATCCACATTTACCTGCTCATCTTTGGACTGTGGGAAGAAACCGGAGTACTGGCAGAAACCCATGCACACACAGGGAAAATGTGTAAACTCCAACATCTGCGGTTGGAATCAAACCCTGTGCCATCCTTAAAATTAATTCAAAGGATATGCAGCCAGCATTCACTGCCCATCACTAATAGACCAGAGAGTAGTTGAGAGTCAAGCACATTGCTGTGGATCTGGAATCACATGTAAGCCAGATCAGGTTTGGATGGCACTTTCCTCCCTTAAAGGAAATTAGTGAAGCAGATGAATTTTTTCCTGACAATTAACAATGGTTTCATGGTCATTATGTAATTACAGATTTGTTTATTGAATTCCTGAAAGCATTCAAACCCAGGCCGCAAAGCATTAACTGAGTCTCTGGCTTAATAGACTAGTGATAATACCACTAGGCCATTTTATGTAGCCTGAAATAATGAAAGGTGTGCAAAGCCCAGCTGAGAAGAGGTGAACTAGTTTGTCTCTTTTCAGCTGCCTCAGCTAGTCACAGTAAAGGTTCAAGTTCAAAGAACAAAGAAACTTTACAGCCCAGGAACAGGCCCTTCGGCCCTTCAAGCGTGAGCCAATCCAAATGTTCTGTCTAAACTTGTCACCCAATCCCTAAGCATCTGTATCCCTCTGTTCCCTACTTACTCATGCATCTGTCCAGACACATCTTAAATGAATCTACCATGCCTGCCTCTACCACCTCTGCTGGCAATGCGTTCCAGACGCCCACCACTCTCTGTGTGAAGTACTTGCCATGTGTATCCCCCTTAAAATTTCCACCTCTCACCTTGAAACTGTGACTTCTCATTTGAATCCTTCACCCTGGGAAAAAGCTTGTCTCTATCCACCCTTCATGATTTTGTAAACCTCAATCAGGTCCCACTCAATTTCCTTTTTTCTAATGAAAGCAAACCTAACCTACTCAACCTTTCTTCATAGCTAGCACCTTCCATACCAGGCAACATCCTCGTAAACCTTCTCTGCACCCTCTCCAAAGCGTCTACATTCCTTTTGGTAATGTGGCGCCCAGAACTGCACACAGTATTCTAAATGCGGCCGAACCAATGTCTTGTATAATTTTAACATGACCTGCCAGCTCTTATACTCAATACCCTGTCCAATGAAGACAAGCCTTCTTGACCACTCTTGACAACTTTCAAGTTAATTTGAAAGCAATTTCTTCAATTAAAATGTTACAAACTATTTTACTGTGAGCAATTTTTAAAATGTTCTTTCTGAATAAACTTTTCATTGTTTCCCAAAAAGGCTTTGCACCATTGTTTTAAAATTTAAAAACAACACAGATATAAAGAGATGTTTTGAGCTGTCAGTAAAGGTTCAGGTGTAAAAAACCTACCTGAAAATTTAAAACAGCAGTGGTAACTATTTCATGATGAGTTGTCAGTCTGTAGAATTCACTTCAAGGTTGTAGCAGAAACCATGTAGACATTAAAGACCAGGGGTTGAATCTTACTAAACAAAAAAAAACTCTGCATTTTTTGGAAATCAGAAAGAAAAACAAAAATTGCTCAAAAAACTCACCAGTTCTGGTAGCATCTGTGGTAGAAAGCACAGTTAACGTTTTGGGTCCATTGACCCTTCTTCAGATCTGATCTCAAGGGGTTACCTCTTATTTATTGGAGAGTTTTTGACACAAGGAGTAGTGAGTTTTCTCTCTTCATCTTACCAACTAACCTCATTAACCACCTACTAGCACCTATGGCATTCCTATTGACCGATTCCAGACCCATTTTACCAAACACTATTCCTAAAGCTACTTGCCACAGCCAGGTTATGACAGAATTAACCAGCATTCCTTGTGTTCTGACAATTTTTAAAAGGAGAAAGTGAGGACTGCAGATGCTGGAGATCAGAGCTGGAAATGTGTTGTTGGAAAAGTGCAGCAGGTCAGGCAGCATCCAAGGAGCAGGAGAATCAACGTTTTGGGAGCTCATGCCCGAAACGTCGATTCTCCTGCTTCTTGGATGCTGCCTGACCTGCTGCGCTTTTCCAGCAACACATTTTCAGCTACAATTTTTAAAAGCCTGTTTTGCACTTGGACAAGCACTGTCAGTCTGGAGCTGCCATACATCATTCTTGACATTTGCCTGAGACACAGAAGAAATGGGAAGTTGCCACCTCGCTTTGTGGGTGTTGACCTAGAGGTGCTGCTGGACAGGTTGGTGTCGTGCAGGATGTCTTCTTTCCCCAGGTTCCAGCAGTGTGACACCACACCATGCCAGTCTGGTCCAAGGTTTCCACCAGGTTAAAGCTGTCTGGGCTGTCTGGAGGAACGTCCAGCACTGTAAGAAGAAGATCACTTACTTTCCAACTCTCCATGTGTAAGCACCATTACCTTCACTCCGATACCTCACTCACTCACTCAGTTGCTGCTGCGGTATTCACTTCCCACCAAGGTTTATGTGCCACCAACCTTGCTGCCTACAACATCTTCCATTGCTTGCTATCACCCGATCCAACCCTCGACACCATTAACCCTGTATGTTCACTGCTGTACCTACAGACTTGTTTGGGACACATTCGCAACCTACACCAATATATTAACCGTGTTAATGCCTTAATGCCTGCTCCTCTCCCATTCCAAGAGAAAGAACAGCCCCCAATAGGGCAGCAAAAGCCAAGATAGATGGATTGCATTCAGCTTCTCACCCTTTCTGAGTACAGGATTCTAACTCTGACTGGCCTGATTGGCTGACTGGCTGACTGACTGCATACAAGCTCCAGGACTAGCTTGGAGACTGCCCTTGATACTCTGCTGGTTTCCCCTGACATATCTATCCTCCTTGATTTGACTGAAGACTGCTGGTAGCCATGATAAGCTTCTGCCTTTGTGTCTATGCTAAACAATGAGGCAAAACAGAAGTATTATACTGAAAGGGCAAGGTCCAAAAATAAAACAGTGATGCTGTGAGTGTCCATGTAGTCTCTGAGTAAGTAAAGCACCATGACAGTGATGCAACCTGATCCAGTCCCTGGGTTTACAGTGTGCTAACTGCAGTACAGTCCTGTAAGTGGAATGAAGACATGCCATGAGGACTCTTAAAGACTATGTCTGTGTGTGTCTGTGTATACGTGTGTACAGCTATCACAACAAGATGATTGTTGCCAGGCATCCGTTCTGAACTTTCATTGTCAAGTTTTCTCAATGTCAAGCTTGTTTGTCGCATTTGGTAAGATAGGAAGATGGATAATAATAAGACAATTAAAGGCAGCAACATGAAATTTAACAAGCAATAATTCCCCTTAATTGCCAGTTTGCTGCTGCCTCGAAAAAAGAATTGCCAGATTACGCTGGACTTGCAAACTCTGAACATTCGACTGTACCTGTGTTTGTGTTTTTGCTGCTGTTTACTTATTATTTATTATCTATGCTACTTAACTCTGTGATTTGCCTGTATTACTCACAAGACAAAGCTTTTCACTGTGCCTTGGTACACATGACAATAAATTCAATTCAATTCAATTCAAAGATGCAGCATGGTACTCCCCATGTTGAGATTGGACTCATTGGCCTTCTTGCTAAATCTGCCACAAATATTGCCATATCCCAAGTCATTCAGACTCCTTTCAGACTCTGTCCAGGTGGAAACAAAACATAATTTATTACATGTAGGAACAGAATGGCTTACGATCATTCATTTAAATTGTTCACACAGTGGGTGAATACCAGTGTTGATTGGTTGATCATGTGTCCTGATTCCATGTTGTAGCTTTGACACATTTCCATGTGGAAATTCAGACTATTATTTGCAGACAAGTGGAATTGCTCTCTGAGCTTGCTGACTAACATTTCTGAAGGAGTGTTGCACACAAGTCAAGAGGGTCGCATGATACCCTTCTTTTCCTTCTCCATTTATTCGCTGCAGGTTTTTTTTGTACATTTTCATAGAATCAGAGAATCCCTCCAGTGTGGAAACAGGTCCTTCAACTGAACAGGTCCGAAGCGTAACCCACCCAGACTCATTCCCCAATGTTATTATCCTATATTTACCCCTGACTAATGCACCAAACATACACACCCCTGAATGCCACAGGCAATTTGGCATGGCCAATTTACCTAACCTGCACATCTTTGGATTGTCAGAGGAAGCCCACGCAGACATGGGGAGAATATGCAAACTCCACACTTCCACTCAAGGCTGGAATCGAACCTGGGTCCCCGGTGCTGTGAGGCAGCAGTGCTGACCACTGAGCCACCATGCTGTGAGATAATATGCTTGCCGATTTGGAGAGTATTTCATTCTTTACAAACTCTGATCATAAAGGAATTAAGCAGTTTTGTTGGTATATGTCGGTTAGCCTTATTGCATTTGAAATCATAAAGAATGGTATGACTTTCTCAAACACAAATGCAGATCACAATGTGAGGAAGGATGGGTGGCAAAGTTAGAGCCAGAAAAGTTCAAAATAATGTACAGTGTTGGTGACTAGGTTGACTTGAGGCTGAACCTGATAATCCTGATGCTTGTAATTTAAAAGTGCAAATGATTGCACTGGCTATTTTTTTTAGAAATGTACTGCTTGTCGGTTTCTCCTAAGGAATGTCTATCTACAACAAAATTGTACCAGATGGCTAAAGTGTGCCAAACAGAGCTGAATGTTGGCCAGTGATTTGGAGAGAGAAGGGTATAGGAGGAGCATGGGTCTTTTCTCTCAGCAAGTGAGCGGCTTGTTCTCAGATCTACTGAGAACACAGGTGCTGAAAACCAACTAAAGGATACCTTTTCATGTGACTGACAAATTTCAACTTAGCTGACGACCCAAATAAGGTTGTTGCCGATGTATTTGAAAAGTGGCGTGATTGGGTGATTAGCATCCTGGATTGAGCTTAAGTTGAAGTGACTAATGACGTTGTTGGTCGGTTCGCTGAGCTGGTTGATTTTCTTGCAAACATTTTGTTTCCCTTCTGGGTGGCATCTTCAATGCCGTGTAGCCTCCGGACGAAGCACTCTCATTGTGATCTGTCTTGAGTTTATACTGTTCTGTTTGTTGTGGTGGGTGGTCCTACCTCCTGTTTTGTACTGTGGTCATCAGTAGATGGGGCCTATGTCAATGTGCTTGTATATGGAATAAGTGGATGAATACCAGGAATTCCAGAGCTTGTCATTGTTTAGCCTGTCCCAATATCATAACGTCCCAGTTGAATTGGGGTGTCCTTCATTGTCAATGTGTATTGATATGAGGGAGGATTAGTCATGTCATTTTGTTGCAAGCTGATGCTCGTGCATTCTAATGGTGAGTTTCCTGCCTATTTGTCCGATCTAATGTTTTTCGCAATTGCTGGTTGCATAAACAAACACTTTGAAATTGACACCATCTGCAGGCCGTTAAATTCCAAACAGGAAGAAGAACCACCCGCCACAACTGTATACAATCGAGACAAATCACAACGACAGCGCTTCACCCGGAGGTTACACAACCCTGAAGATAATATAGAGAACAGCTATCTCTGAGTGTAGATTAGATTTCTTACAGTTCTTCAGCCCAACAAGTCCACACCGACCCGCCGAAGCGCAACCCACCCAGACCCATTCCCCTACATTTACCCCTTCACCTAACACTACGGGCAATTTAGCATGGCCAATTCACTTAACCTGCACTTTTTTTTTTGGATTGTGGGAGGAAACCGGAGCACCCGGAGGAAACCCACGCAGACACGGGGAGAATGTGCAAACTCCACACACAGAGTCGCCTGAGACGGGAGTTGAACCCGAGTCTCTGGCGCTGTGAGGCAGCAGTGCTAACCACTGTGCCACCGTGTCACCCATAAGATGTAACCCAGGAGGGAGACAAGATGTTTGCAAGAAAATCACACAGCTCAGCGGACTGACAAACATCTTCAACCACAGCCCAAGCTACAGATCTTCACTAAAACCTGAGGTGATTAATCATAATTATTCATCACCAACCCTTGAATACCACCCTTCAGGCACTCTGCCTGTATTCCTGATGAAGGGCTTTTGCCCGAAACATCGATTTTCCTGCTCCTCGGATGTTGCCTGAACTGCTGTGCTTTTCCAGCAGCACTCTAATCCAGAATCTGGTTTCCAGCATCTGCAGTCATTGTTTTTACCCATCTCAGGAGATTACCTTAATGCTTGTTAATGGGACAGAAGATACAGATATTTTGCATTGCCCATGAAATTGTCAATAGATTAGAATGTGCGATACAAAGTAGCCATCTTTGACTGCAATCACAAGACATCTTTACAATCTGCTTTAAAAAGTCTGTTTTTAGAATAATTCATGTTTCTAGCTGATGAATTAAATATCATTTTGGACAGAGAAAGCAAACCAGGGTCATGAAGAGTAACTAAAGTCTTAAAACCATTTTGTTTCTGGCCTTAAACAGACAAGCTTGTATTTAGAATTGTATACAATGTATATTTTTAACAGATGTTCAAAAAATATTACGATCCAAATCTTCTGGTCAAAATTGATACTGTGCATGTTGACACCACTTGTGAAGATTAATGCAGCCAGACCATCTTACTTATTTTTTGTCATATCTTCTGATCTCTCAGAAGCATCAAAGGATCAGAACAGCTATTCATGGAGAAAATGGTTAGATAAAAGAAGAGATAGAAAAGGAGGTTACACATCCCTTTCACTACAATAGATGCCATATCCAAATCCATTAGTCTGTGAATGAATTAGTGAATCAGTGAGTGGAATGGGTGAAGTGGATAGTCAGCAGGAGGAGTCATGTTTGATCAGCGTGAAGGGCAATTGAGAAATTGGTTGTCTTAGAAAGTTATGTTTTGTTAAATTGTCACCAAATCAGACCAGCTATTAAACTGTATCATGTTATGAAGGTAAGTTCAATGCTTCAACGCCAAGTCTACAGCCTGAGCTTAGGGTCCTAAGAAGTCAGCCCATCACAAGTTTAAACTTTATGGGTGTATGCTTGTGGAGCATGGAATCCATAGGGTCCTGACACACATCTCCCAAATTCTATCACATTTCCATTGACCCAGAGGAATTAGGCTACTATCTAGCTTTCTAACTGCCAGCAACAAGAGTAGTTGATCAACTTGCATTGAAAAGATCAAAGTTAATCTCATTTTAACATTGAATCTCAAACTCCAAATAATGAAGCCGAACAAAGGCCTTTAATTCATGCTGGAAATATGCAAACATCTGTCCATCTGCTAACCTCCGACTCAGCTAAGTAGAGTTTATTGGGGAAAGCAAACAAAAATTAATTGATCGTCTGAAAGTATAATTTTTTACTCATAATTTATTTTTCAAAAAAATGCCACTATATAAGGAAATCTGTAACAAACTTCCTTTCCAATACTCACTCTCAGATCCATAAAGCCACTTTGAGAGTTGTTGTCAAATGATAGGATTTAAGGTAAGGGAAATGGAGGGCTGGGAGGGTACATTGCCAGATGGATATTGGTGGTAGGATGCCAGGAAAGTATGGAGCCTCTTCATAGCATACCAGCTAGGGAGGGGTAATGTTCATCAGATGCCAGCCATGAAGGGTGCCAACTGGGAAGGAAGTAGTGTGCAAGGGATAACATACAAGATAGGTAAGGGATAGGGCACAAGGTGTAAGATGCCAGATGATTAGAGTACCAGCTGGATATAGGATTGAATGCCAGATGAGTAGGATGCCAAGTTTTGAAGCGGGCAGGCTGTCAAGTGGTTAGGATGTTAGGAACATAGGAATTAGAAGCAGGATTACGCAATTCAGCCCTTCAAGCCTGCTCCACCATTTAGCATGATCATGGTTGATTTTATCCTGGTTTCTTTCTTGAATCTGTTGATTGATTCTGCATTCAGAGCAGAGAGTTGTACAGATTCACAAGTAGTTTCTCCTTATCTCAGATTTGAACCTACCTCCTCTCACTCTGTACCTCTGACCTCTTGTTTGACTCTGTCCTACAAGGGGGGAGCATCTGTTGCTATTTGCAAGATGGAAGTTTAAGCAATGCAGTGTGGATGGGAATGAAGAGTTACAAGGAAAGGACAGGAGAGTGAATGTGAGGAATGTCAAATCAACCATGATCGTATTCAATAATGGAGCTGCTCAAGATACCACATGGCCTTCACCTGTTCCTATTTCTTATGTTCTTAAGTACCAACTTGTATGAACTCTTGTAGTCCATGTCTATTCCACTAACTGAGTGTTTCTGTATTTCAGTGCTGCACATCCATCTGCACAGCAGCTATCATGCTAGTGCTGCACCATAATACTCACTCAGTATGATTCCATCTGGATGCTTGCAGCCTTGCATTATCTTGCTGCACCTTTTTGTGCACCCAAAGAAACCAGACTTTAATTTCTACTGTATTTCTGCATCATTGGTATAATATCTGGCACAAACAAAGATGGTTGTGGTTGTCGGAAGTCAGTTATCTCAGCTCCAGGACCTCTCTGCAGGAGGTCATTAAGATAATGTCCTCGGACCAATTATCTTCAACTGCTTTTTCAATTAGCTTCTATCCATCTTAATGTTAGAAGTGGGGATGTTTGCTGATAATTGCAAAATGTTCAGTACATTTTGTGACTCATCATATATTGAAGCAGCCCATGTCCAAATGCAGCAAGAGTTGGACAATACTCATGCCAAACAAGATAATTGATCAGTGACTGGCCTGGCTTGCAGACACAAAATGAATTGTGCTTCTTTCCATCTCTGGATTTCAACTTGGGTTGTGCTGATATGATCTTCACAGCAACACTGAGATGCTTTAACAGGAGGAACTTCCACACCCTCCATGTTTAGCTGGTCTATGAAATTTTCCTCCATGATTGTGGATTATGTTATGGCCATTTTTTAATTCATTCAGGGGATATGGCTTCACTGGTTGGCCTAGATTTCTTGGCCATCCCGAATTGCCCTTGAGAAGGTGGTGCCAAGCTACCTTCTTGAACTGCTACAGCCCATTTGTTGCAGGCACATGCACAATGCTATTAGGGAGGGAGTTTCAGGATTTCACAAAGTGGCAGTGAGGGAATGATGATCTAATTTCAATTGAGATGGTAAGTGTTTTGGAAAGGAATTCTCAAGAGATAGTGTTCCCATCTATTATCAGCCTTTATCTTTCTAGATGCAAGAGGTTATGGGTTTGAAAAGTGCTGTCTTAGCAATATTTGTGAATTTCTGAGTGCATTTTGTAAATAGTACACAGTGCTTATTAAAAGACATAAGCAAAGAAACCCTTAGGTTTACTGGTAACACACTTAGCTTTAAGTGTGTTCGAGCCCCATTCCAGAGGTATGTCATGTTTTTCATTTGTATGTTTTAGTTATGGGTTCAATGTGCAAACTTGTCCTTCTCACAAACCTTATTCACCCTTTTTTTTGCTGGAAATACTTAAGTGTGTACACCAGATTCTGTACTTGTCTTTACTCAAAAATGTTTTGTCAAATGTTTTCATCTTGTACTCAACAGAACAGTGGGTAAGAAATAGCAAATGTAAAGAAAAGGCAACACTTATGCTGTATGAGAGAAGATTTCTAATTAGTTGGCAAGTGGACATTGATTGATAGAGACTTGCCAATGAGAAAGCATGAGTTCGATGGTTCACTGCCAAACTTTATGCAGCACACTTGCAAGTACTGGCAGCTGCATAATTTATGATATTGAATTCTGTTCTTTGCAGATAAAAAGAACATTTACAAACTGTAAAAACAGTGTCTGTTTCAACTATACAAAATAGCTATCAGGCATTTCTGTAGTTAATTTGTCAGGGCATGCCTTACTGAATCAGTGTCAATCTGCCGAGTTTAAAATTTAAACAAAGCTTGACAGTTAAAGGACACACCAATCTCCATCTAATTGCTCCATCTTCTGTGGCAATGCCTCCACAACAGTCCACCATTAATCAATAGCACTCTTTTCTCTTACAATATCAAGATTGTTTCCCCTTCACATTGATATTTATCGTAATTGTCTTGATGAGTTTAAGAAGATATTTTGATGTGATGTTATCTTATCAGCAGTACTCCATTTCTTTGTGACGAAAGGACTGTGGGGCAGCACAGTGGCTCAGTGGTTAGTGGCTTCACAGCACTAGGGTCCCAGGTTCGATTCCAGCCTGGGGTGACTGTCTGTGTGGAGTTTGCGCATTGTCTGCGTGGGTTTCCTCGGGGTGTTCCGGTTTCCTCCCACAATCCAAAGGTGCGCAGATCAGGTGAATTGGCCATACTAAATTGCCCATAGGTTAGGTGCATTAATCAGAGGGAAATGGGTCTGGGTGGGTTACTCATTGGAGGGTCGGTGTGGACTTGTTGGGCCAAAGGGCCAGTTTCCACACTGTAGGGAATCAAATCATATCTTTATTCAACCTGTGATATTATTCAGGCAAAACGATACCATTCACAAATTCATCTTACTTTATTCCTTAATCTTTAAAAAACAGACGTCACTGTTAACCTTCCAAAAGTTTATGGTGTTATCGATTTACCACCTGCCTATATTTCAATCTCTGACTGATACTTATTGTCTGCAGCCTCCAACTGCTTTCCTGATCCCAGTTTAAGCAGAACTCTCGATGCAAATACATCTTCCTCTTCAGCTTTCTTGAGAACCCTATTCTTTCCATTGTTCTATCTATCTTTCTTGGTGTCCTGTTTCTTGCACTTTTGGGAATTGATTTCTGACCCAGTGTTCACAGTATTGCTTTTTCTTTCCTTATAAATTAGCTTTTAATAGCTTTTGGTCCAAGAATGATAATGATCTCACCTCTGCTGTCACCAGTTGTTATTTGTCAGCCGTTTTAAACACAATTTCACTGCTAACAATTATACTCTTCTTCAAGCAAGGCTTCTGTTGAATGTTTAACAGAAAGGAATCAGACAATAAGGATGAACAAGAAATGTTTGAGTTGGCAGGCGATGATTATTTGTACTTCTTAAGAATCAGTGCTGGGGCTTGAACAGTTTGTATTAATAATGTCGATCAAGAGACAGGGAATAATGCAACAAACCTTATGAGTGACACAAGTTTAGATGGAAATGCAAGCTGTCAGGAGGACATAAAGAGATTGTAATGATACACGGACAGATTAAGTGAGTGGACAGCTGGAGTACAATGTAGCAAATGTAAAGTTATCACCTTTGTTTGTTAAAATTGTCAAAAGAGTACTTTAAAAGACATGGAACTTTTACAAATTAATCTCTGGAAGGACTTAGGTGTACTCATACTAGGAATGCAGAAAGTTAACATACAAGTACAGCCAATGATTAGAAAAACATTTGACATGTTGCCCTTCATTGTAAGGGAATTGGAATTCAGAATTATGTCTTGATACAATTGTAAATGGCTTAATAATACCTCATCTGAAATACTGTGTGTAGGTGAGTAAATTGGATGTGCATCCTCTTGAATGTAGAAGAATTATTTGTTTCAATGTGTTATGTCCAACGCTGAGCTGGAGTTCCTCAAGCATCAAACACTTGCCACAACTATGGTCACCATGAACCTGTATAAGGTCCCACATCATGCAATTACAACACATCGCCTGGCCCAACATCCCTGACTTAATTGCTTAGTTCTTAATTTGGTTTTTAAAAATGTTGTGTCAGTCTTTTTTGTTAGTAGCCTGTAGATTTTTCCCTTTTTACCTTAAATCTGAAAGTAACCTACAAGAGGGAACCAAATTAAAAGCTTTCACCAACTAGTCAACTTACAGTTGACACTTTGTTTTGTTCCGGGCCCCTGATCCTGGGCTTCAATGCATCCTTTTGAAAAAAAAACAAAATAATGAGCAAAAAAAAGAGATAATTTTCACATTTTTCAGTCTGAACCAGTGCAAGAATCTCATAAAAAGAAGCAGCAAGTTCACAACTCATTCACTCTGTTAAGACTGGAAATTTAGAACTGAAGACCTAGATCAACCATTTTTCTGTAGTGTTGGAACAGAATTGAGAAAGCACAGCTGTATTCCTGCTGCTCCTTTTTATGTTCTTAACAAATTGGTCAATTTCAAACCCTACTCGTAATCATGAGAGGGTAATACTTATAAGTATTATCCCAACACTCTTAATGAGAATAGGTGCATTTAAAAAAAGATTTGATCCCCTGATTTATGCTTCTTGTGAGTTAGAACACCCCGCTGGAATAGCAGAATCATACCTTATGGACAGAATCTACAGGCCACTTGGAGGCGGAATAATAGATGGACCCTTATATTAAGGTGCTGTGTAGTTGCTGGTGCATGTAACCTGCATTGCCCTACCACATTTTTATGGGTAGTGAGGGGGGCAATGGGTGGGCTACCTGCCATTAGATTAATTGAATCCTTAATTTGTTCATTTATGCCAACTAAATGCCTCATCTTACTGAAACTTCATTTACTGGAATAATGGAAGAGGCCTGCATCCAATTGGCCTACACCCAATTGTTCCCAATGCTTGGGCACAATGGGGCTTTCCCTCTTTCCAGGTACCTTGTGTCGATGGATACTGCTCCTGTCCCATAGTATTTCCTCCCTATCCATCATACTGCCCTCCAAAAGCAAGAGGTGACCAACCCCACCTTAGTGGATTCCTGGACTTACCTGGATTTGGGGCATCCATGACATTTCTTTTTCCTGGTCCTCCTGGAATACGAAATTAGATATTAAAAAAAAATTCAGATGCTGGAATCCGAGGTAGACAAGCAGGTGGCTGGAAGAACACCGCAGGCCAGGCAACATCAGGAAGTGGAGAAGTCAACATTTTGGGTGCAACCTTTCTTCAGGGTTACAATACTGGCAGTAATGACTGGTCCTGGTGTGGAACAGAGCTGCTGGTATGCAATTGATAGGAACTCCATTACGTAGGGCTTTCTACTGGAAATGGACAGAAGTCCCACCTCATAATAATTAAAAGGCTGTCACTCGAAGCATTAAAGTGAGCCAGCCAGATGGAAACAGACTCATACCCAAAATTTATAATCCAGCCCTATAACTAATAATCCAGCAGGAGAAAGTGAGGACTGCAGATGCCGGAGATAGGAGCAGAAACTGTGGCTCTGGAAAAGCACAGCCGGTCAGGCAGCATCCCAGGAGCAGGAGAGCTAACGTTTTGAGCATTCCTGATGAAGAGCTTACATTTGAAACATCGACTCTCTTGCTCCTCAGATGTTGCCTGAGCAGCTGTGCATTTCCAGAGCCACACTTTCTGCTCTTATCTCCAGCATCTGCAGTCCTCACTTTCTCCTAGTCAATTATAATCTTTCAGCACATTCCTGATGAAGAGCCTAAGCTTGGAATGGCAACCCTCCTGTTCCTCGGTTCCTGCCTGACAGGTTGTGCTTTTCCAGCACCCCACTTTATGACACCAAAAATCCAGCAACAAATCAGAAGAAAATGTTAAACTATTAAAGATGGCACTCAGGCCACAATGTTTACAATTTATTTATTCATGAATACAGCAGAAAATACTAATGTGCACAGTAAAGATATTTGAAGGTTGTAGCAAATGCATTAGCTTACATTTGAAAATGTTCAGGTTTACTTCAGGAGAAAATCAACAGTAATATATTATTTGTTCAGTTTTTTTAAAGACATTCTGAGCAAAATAGTTATTTGTATTGAAAGAGATGAGTTTTCTGGGGTAAACAAGCTGGAAGGGAATGATGTTTCCTTGTTCATCTTCAATAGCTTTAGGGAAGAAATATTGGAGAAAAAAATGGGAAGATTACTGCAAATCTGACCAGGACCCCAATATGAACATTTATTTCCAAAAAAATCTTCCAGAAAGGATGCTTCACATAGTATATATGAACTCCAATTGCTTGTACAGTGTTACTATGAAGCTTTTGACTCTGAGTTCTATTTTGTATTCTAGAAAGAGAGCTACCCTTATCTTTCTTATGTGGTCAATAAATGGTTTACCCTTGCATAAAAGTGGCTGGCATTGAACACTCATAGAGTAGTTAAATTCTCTTATTTACGCTATTATATATAACACTAATCTCTATAAATACAACTCTCACGAGTACCAACTACTGGATTCTTTCTTAATAGTCTCTTGGACATGACTGCTAATATGACTGTTATATCAAACTACATGTCACTATCTCATGATCACATCAATTCACAATATGCTGCATTGTGGAACTCTAAGCAGTTAAACAATTATCAGAAACTATGCCAAATTTATGAAGCAATTGAAGATTCTACTCGCTAACCCTTAACCTTTTTGATGCAGGATTGTCGATAAATGACCTGTAAAGTATTTTGTCCATAGTATTAAAAAAAGTTACTCTGAATAGGAGCCTCTAAAACGCTAATGAGAAAACAATGCATGATGTTCAAGGTACTGTTATAAACTGTAATGTGACATTTAATCTGCATGTCCGTATACAGATCAAGTGTCTTACAGGGAGCAAAGCAGGAAATTTGAAGCGTTTTATCATTTTACTTTTAGTTTACACATCAAATATTGAAATACATGGTTCTGATTACATCAAAAGGAATGTGAAGCTCAAAAAATGTGGATTTGGCACAAAATCATCAAGACATCGAATCAAATGCAGCTGATCAGTTCATGTATATAGTTATTTACAAGTCAAGTTGTAGGCTGAAGTACATGAAAGAGGAATATCATTGAAACATTGAATCTTCCACAAATACATTTTTTTAAAATAATGCCTGTGACGATGTTTAGCAGTAGCTTTGAGGATGGTATGTCAACAGAAACCTTAATATATTTCTTTCAAGACTCATGTGTGTGTGTGTTGCCATAAAGGCTGCTGTCTCATTAAAGAGAGAAGCAACTAATGGTGATTTAATCTGAGGGCCACCAGACCTCAGGCAAGGGAGGAGGTTGAGAATGAGAGTCCTTCATGGTAACCTCAAACAGGTGATAGGAATTGAACCCATGCTGTTGGCATCACACTACTCTGAAAACTAATGATCCAGCCAACTGAGCTGAACCGATTCCCCAGGGTTTGTATGTATCAAGCGTTTTTATAGTGAGACTACTCGCATAAAAGTGGAAGTTGTTGCAAATTTCTTAATTGCTTAAGGAATGCACAAAATGTGAAACTCAATAGTGCATCTGATGATGAAGCATTGAATCACTGATGGTAACTTCTGGATTTCTGGGATTTCTGTAAATGTACAAATTCCTAAAGGGGTCAGCAGCGGAAAGATGATGGTGGGCATTGATAATCTAGTGATCATTCTCACTGCAAAACTGGAGCAGTAAATGAAAAAAGCATTTGGAAAGTAACAAGCTGATTTCAAATCACTTCTATTCTCATCAGGTTATGGCAAATCATTGATTCTGATTTATCATTAAGCAGATACGGAATTGCATTATCCCCTTTTTAATGTCTCATCACACAAGGTTTCTTAAAGAAAGATAATGGATTGAAAATCTTTGAAGTATTTTTGAGAGCTTTCAAAAATTGTTGGCATCTTCATCATGATACTCTTGCTTAAGTACTACCATTTCTTTAAGGTTCACTTGCCTACAATTTTCCTCTCATGTGGTTCTTATATGTGCTCCAGTTTGGACCTCAATTATGAATAATCGTATTAATAAACCAACAGCAACATTTAATGAATTTGAACAAAGGAAAAAAAAACATGAAATTAGCTAATAATGAAGTGAGGTGAGAATAGAGAACCAAACGGATGGGGATGCTTTGGAGATGATACAGAAAAAGTTTATCAGATTGTTGCCTGGTAAGGGGGATGTTAGCTATGAAGACAGGTTGGCTCGACTGGGTTTAGTTTTCACTGGAATGCAGGAGGTTGAGCAGAGATCTCATAGAAGTTTATAAGATTGTGAGTGGAAAGTATGAGGCTTTTTCCCCAGGGTGGACGGGTCAATTTCAAGAGGGTTTTTCAAGTTCATTAACAAAACTAATGTTATTTACAAAATACTGTGCAAGGATTGTAACAAACACTTCGTTGGACAGGCAGAAAACTAACCACCAGGATACATGAACATCAACTAGCCACAAAACAACATGACCCTCTCTCACTAGTATCCTTACATACAGATGTGGAAGGACACCACTTCGACTGGGACATCCATCATAGGACAAGTCAAACAGAGACATGCACGAGAATTCCTAGAAGCATTCCAACCAGAACTCTATCAACAAACACATCGAGTTAGACCCCATCTACCACCCCCTGAGAAAAAATAACAGGAAATGACATCATCACAGGAAATGATGTCACCACCGGAAATAACATCACCGCCGGAAATAACATCACCGACCCAAAGACCCCAAACATATAAATAGAAAGCAAGAATTATCAACAGTGCTTTGCCCAGAGGCCCACTGAAGATGTCACCTAGTAGGATGATGAAATGTCTGGAAATGAACCTTCCAGCTCAGCGAGCAAACTTACATCCAGAACCCCAACCTGAGTGACAAATGTTCTTTGTTCTAATGTGAGAAAAGTCTTCCCTGCCTAGAATTTGCTAAATGAAAATTTGGAGCAAAGGGGAATAAAGGAAACTGAGTAATTTGTTTGAAATTAAGTAAAGAAGAACTGGAGCTTAGTTATAATAATTAATTATTGTATTGTTGAGCATGCCAGAACATGAAAGGGCTGCTGGAGGTAAACATTTTCAAGAGTAGTTGTTGGTTTTGAAAACACACCTATGGAAAGTTGATCGACTGCAATTGTTTGAATTTAGATTCTCAGAACATAAAGTAGAATTGGAGATATTCTGAAATATCCAGAAGACTGAGATAGTTAAAAGACTAACAGTAACGCTGTAAAACGATAAGAGGGCTGGCAGTGGTGGAGAAAGCAACGATAACTGCATGAATCAAGGAAAATGAAGGGTGACAAGAGCTAGAATAGAATAAATTACTTTTCCATAATATATTTGAAACAGATTGTTCCATTAGGATATTTGAGGTCTATCAACAGGACCATAAAATGGATTATGATAGAGGGGAAAAAAGGTGCTTTTTGTTGATTGGAGGGTAAAAGGGAGGGAGACAAAAAATAAGTTAAAAATTCAGGAGCAAGAAGAGCTTTATGAGAGGGGTGAGCAATAAACTTTGAGGTCTAGATGGAGTATTTCAGGGGCTTGGATAAAAACCAGAATGTCAGGCTTGGGTGGATATTTTCTAATCAAGCTGTTCAGAGGTGTTTTTACACAGCTCTGGAGATGATGGGGCTTGAACCTTATGTCCTAGTCCAGAGTAGGGGCACTATCACTGCACTATAAATACCCTGTCAGGCTTGTGTATGATATCTGGGAAAATTTGCAGATGCTTTGATCTTCCCTCATTAAAACCTGACAGATGGTAGAACTAGAGATAATCCACAGATTTATTTAGGAAATATTGAACATCACAGTCAAACAGCAATTTTTGGGTGTCACTGGAGATAATCAGGGCCCAGAAGTACTGATTCCAGCCGGTGTGCATCTTTCTTCAACCCATTCCTAGTGCCAGCCACTTTTAAGAAGTGAATTCTAGGCCTGGCATTGTTGCACAATCTCACAAGGCAGATAGTCAATTCGGGTTTTGAAGAACGAAGATGGGATCTTGACTCAGATTTCACAAAAGCAGAGATGTTCAACTACCTAGAGCTGAACACTGACCAGCATTCCAGACTCCAGACCTGTATGCAGGTCCTGATAAATGTTGCCCTGGTGAGGAATTTTTTCCACCTGTTTTCCTTGGAGCATTGGAGGCTGACAGCTGACCATATAGAGGTTTATAAAATCATGAAGGGCACGGATAGGAAAAATAGTCAAGGTCTTTTCCCTGGAGTGGGGGAGTACAGAACTGGAGGGCATAGATTTAGGGTGAGGGGGAAAGATTTAAAAAGGACCTAAAGTACAACTTCTTCATGCAGAGGGTGGTGCATGTATGGAATGAGCTGCCAGAGGAAGTGGTAGAGGCGAGTACAATTACAACATTTAAAAGGCATCTGGATGGGTACATGAGTAGGAAGGGTTTAGAGGGATATGGGCCAAGTGCTGGCAAATGGAACTAGATTAATTTAAGATATCTGATCAACATGAATGAGTTGGACCGAAGAGTCTGTTTCTGTGTTGTACATCTCTATGACTTTGTGTCTCCTCACTCACTGCCCCCACCACTTGTCTGTATTTTTAGTTTTAGTTTAAATTTCCAAAAGAAGTTGTTGAGGCCGTGTTTCCATGTTGAAGTGTCATCTTGGTTATTTATCCTTGATTAAAATGTACTGTTGCTGTCATGCTCAAAGGCCTCAGATTGGCCTCCAACTTTGAGAGCCCAACTGCCAATCCATGTTGAGCAGAAAACCTGTCCCTCTGAAAATTATCAAGGTGGCTATGAAGCTGAAAATCCCTAGTCAGTGATTGGTTCCTATAGGATGGTGATCTGGCTGATGATTTGTGATTTGTGACCCAGAACGTTTGCCAGCACTTCCTGTCACTGAAGTGAAAATTCAACCTTTTGGATTAGCTGCATCCATTGGGTAGAATCTTCCACATCTGATGCATGTGTCGTGCCATTTCTCAACAGCTGGTAAGACATTTGAGTTGACTTTTTGGACAAAGGCCTTCCATTATTTCTTCCAATAAGCAGTTTAGCAGACAGCAATGTACTTCCGGCAGAAGAGTTACTTTACAGTGCAGGCCAGTGGTCATTCAGAAGCCATCAGCTCTCACACTCAAAGGGGCCATGGAGAAAGCTATGACTACTGCTGGAAAGGTAACCATGATTATGAAAGCCAAGGCATTAGTGAAAGGTTTCTGTTGTTAGGGAGCCCACATGTTTCAGGAACAAAGGCAAGAATGTGATTCCAATTGACCTTGTACCTGCCCAATGCTTACTCCTTCCATGGTGAGACAAGCGGATGAATTCTAGATTCTGATAGAGTCAGATGTGTCATCTCTGGTCATCTTCATAATTATATCTGTCTAACCAATGCAATAAAGTATATCTTGTGTTAAGGCAAATGCATCTTCTTATCAAGACTCCAAGATGGTTCATCCTCTACTAGTGTTAACTAGTCAGGTCCCCAGACCAAGAACATCATACTCATCTGAAAACGCATGATTCGGTTTTAATTTCAGAAACTAAGCAGACTCAGGCTTGGTTAGTACATGGATGGGAGACTGCCTGGAAATACTAGGTGCAGTAGGGGAAAATAAAAAGGCTTTGTGGTTCAGTGATAATTTCCGGATGTTGGGAGGAAGCTTTGGTTCAAGTCCCACTTGCTCCAAAGATGTTTAATAACAACTCTGCACAGATTGATCAGAAACTATCTAGACTGGAAGATTAATGGTAACATTCTACCCACAACCATTAGCTGTTAGTTGGTCCCATAGCCACTACCCTGCCAAATTAAGTTGCTTTTTTGCCTCCAGGCCCACCATCTCCAGGACTAAAGCATTCGGTCGGGCTGAGCAATAAATCTCCTGGACACATTTATTCAATTACAGAAAAAGGAAGCAGCAATCTATATGTTGCTGTGATGATCAGTCATCTAGACTCGAATGTTAGCTTGCTATCTCTGCAGGGATGCTGTCTGATCCGCTGTGAACATATTCCTTTTAACTCGCTATGACAATAAGAGACGGAGGTCCTCCTATTCAAAGCATAAAATTGAAGATCAACAAGCCATGTTCATCAGGAGAATACGGGGGGTTTGTCTGAATGAGCAGCCATAACAAGTTTTGAATCCTGGTTATAATTCTATTTCAAACACCCATCATACAGTGACACAACAACTTATGTGGAAAGACACATTGATCTTATATTCATGGAGAACATCATGACCTCATAGACAAGTCACCCCACACCATTTTGCATTCACTTTGAGGATAAAGATTTCGAGACAACTTTCACAGCTGACACCTTAATTTTAGATACAGATTACATTACAGTGTGGAAACAGGCCCTTCGGCCCAACAAGACAACACCGTCCCGCTGAAGCGCAACCCACTCATACTCTTACATTTACCCCTTACCTAACACTACAGGCAATTTAGCATTGCCACTTCACCTGACCTGCACATCTCTGGACTGTGGGAGGAAACCGGAGCACCCGGAGGAAACCCACGTAGACACGGGGAGAACGTGCAAACTCCACACAGTCAGTCGCCTGAGGCGGGAAATTGAACCCGGATCTCTGGCGCTGTGAGGCAGCAATGCTAACCACTGTGCCACCGTGCCGCCCACAAAGATAAGTATTCTTAGGATATAATTTTCTTTAATGAGATGTAGACATAGCCAATATTTGTTAACAATTCTAATTGACATTGAAAGCAATATTTTACAAGAATATTTGTGAACCAGATAAGCTTTTACGGCAGTCAATGATATTTTCATGATCACCATTAAAATGTCGATCCACATTTTGTCGATTGTATTTAAATTTCATCAGCTGCCATGGGATTTGAAATGTTATCCCCAAAGAATTAGCCTGGACCACAGTGTTCCTAGTCCAGTGACATTACCACTGCATCATTACCATTTACCATTTTCAGTACCTCTTGTGGCAGGAAAGAGCTCTTTATTAAATTATATTAATCTGTTCTGTTTACAGGTGACAATGTCAATACGATGATAATATTTGTGTTAGAAATAATGCCATTTAATATTTTATATCCATCCAAGTAGGGAGGGGGGGCCTTGGGTTAATATCTGATCTGAGAGAAAACACCTCTGACAGTGTAATACTTAGTACTGTACTTAGTGTCAATTTTGATTTTCATATTGAAGCCCGAAAGTAGGCATGGACACAAAACTGTGTGACTCTACATATGCTACTAATTGAGTCACTGTTGACACTATAAACGTATCTTAGCAACTGAGGTCCAGAACAAGAGGATGTGTATATGAGATTAAATTAATGAGTTTTAGGCAGATGGCAGGAGAAAAAGTATTGCAGCATGTTATATCAGAATCTCAGGACATGGAAAAGTGGCATTTTATTATATATATGAAGAATAAACACCAACACTGATGTTTTGGGTTCAATTTCATGCAATTCTATATAAATTGAGCCTGACTTTATCAATAGAGAGAAAAAGGATTTGTCTATAATTCAACACCTTATTTATCTTCCTTGTCATGTAGACATCACAGGATGATTCCATTAACATTGAACTGTCCAAAGAGACTTTCAAAGCCACCTCATTTTTCATTAACTGTCAGCTGAATAGGGTTTTTCCTAAATTACAGGAGGACTTATCTGTCATATATAAGTTACACTGGTGAAGTACTAACAAATCCAAAGTATCTAACATATGACTATAGGCAAGATTCTTCAGCTCAATTCAACTCTGTCTTAACTTGATTTATCTTTTCCCACAGCTATCAGGGATAATCAGGATGACTATTCTGGCAAAGTAACTTATTTTTGGATAATTATTTTTATAATAGCTGTAGCCCCTGGAAAATAATGTTAAATTTTTCCTGAACTATTTTGATCATGCATTCTGTCTGATCTGTTAGTGGATGGTTCTTTGTCAAATTTTCAGAGGAAAGAAAATAAGTTTAAATATGTGATCAAGACCTCTTCAAAATAAAAAAAAAATCAAAAGCAATTTCTTGTAAGCTTTAATCGACTCCACAACTCGGCATTCCAAGAATTAAAAATTATACTAAGCCACCCGATCATAAATCCAAACAGTTGTATTTGGTGTCAATTAAGCACATCAGCTTACAAGCGAGAATCGCTATTTCTCATTTGTAAGAAAACTTTGAAACAAAAGTTATTCAAATTGCATATCTCTTGTGTAATTAGAACATGATGTGTATCCTAGAGTGATGCCGCATTTATCATAACTCATGTCCCACAATTGGATTTAATACATTGTGGTTTATCACTTGTGCTGCGCAGTGAACTTTGTGCATTATTTAACTGTGATAACACATAAGGACTCATGGTGCTGTTCATACTTTAAGAAAGATGCTGAAATAAGATAAACTACTAAGACTTATTTTAATACTGAATAACATTTTATTCATATTAATGTGGAGTAGTGTGCTCACTGTTATATTGAATCTATATAAGCAACTCCATCTCAGCCCACTTAAAGAGATCAAAAAATAAAGAAAACCCTTGGAAGAACAGAAGACACCCACCTGTGTACAGAGCTATTTTATATTCATTGCTTTTGACCAGCAGAACCTAAAAACTTTGTGAGCTTAAATCATTTTCATCATAAAATCGAATAAATAGGAGAGACAGAATAAATCAAAGTGAACAAATCACATGTACTGGAAGCCTAAAATAAAAACTGAAAATGCTAGAAATGCACATATCTGCAAAAAGAAAAATGAGGTTAATGTTTCAGGTAAAAAAAAAAGATGCTTCAGACAAGGGAATGAGAGGAAGACTTGCTTATTTTCTTTATTTAAATTCATGAAAAATGCAATGACTTAAAAAGTTTACCCGATGACAGATTTCAATATAATGAGGTGATCAGTTAGATTGTTAATCTTAATCCAAAAATGACATGATGCAAGTTTTGGCCAAGTATTGGTATGCAATTAAGAGAAGATTATTAGAAATCCAAAGGGCTCTTCGCCGCCATCATGGCTCAGATAATTTTGAGAGAAAACAGTTTGCCCAGCGATGTGCAGGCTAGGTGGATTAATCATGGGAAATGCAGGGTTACAGGGGTAGGATGGGAGGTGGGTCTGGTTGGATGCTCTTTGGAGGATCAATGTGGACTTGATGGGCTGAATGTCCTACTTCCGCACTATAGAGTTCCTATGATTCCGTGCTAACATTCAACTAGAGGAGACAGATCTGTCATCTGAAAACTAATAAACCCTTAAGTGACAACTTCAATGCAAAATGCTAAGCAATGTAATGCTACAATATCTTGTCACAAGTGTGGTTCCAAAATCCTACATCAGCAAAAACAAAACCATCCAATCTTTCATTGGCTATGCATTATTTGTAGTAAAAGAGGTCACTTCTCAAAAGATGTGCTGCAACCTAAAGATTAGATCAAGCACTAAATAAAATTGTTTCAAATCTGACATGTATGTTCATGTCCTGGAGCAGAGCCTTGAATACTGGTCAATACTGCACTGCAACAAATTTCTTAAAATGAGAAACAACTACCCATGGACAAACAAGATGGCTACAATATGTTTTTGATATACACTAGCTCTCAGCTCATCCTTAGCAGAGAAAAAACAAAATGATTAAGGAGTTTAAGTGTTCACTGGGAAGCTGAGGGATAGTGAAGTCGCTGATGATTAAGTTAATCATAATATTTATCTGAAAAGGTGTATGTCAATTTGCAGGCTAAAATGACAAATATTAAAATTCCACGACGATCATTTAAGAAGTCTACCATCAACATTCAATTCTTTCAGCCCCTTTCTTATAAATGAAATATGAGACTGAACACCAATTTTGTCACTCCCTGATTAACACAATCACTTGCTGTTTCCTAAAACAAAACAAACATTAAAAACATGACATGAACAACAGAACATACAAATTTTAAACTATTCACCCTGATGTTTACCTTAATTGGCTATTCTGTAAGTACCCTTGCCCAGACTGAAGCCTTTATGAAAAGCATGTTGAGTGGTGACATAATGAAAACACATTAATGTATGAATAGAAGCAGAAACACGCAATTGAGCCCATCCAGCCTACTCCACAATTCAAAAAGATTATGGTTACTCATCCTGTTAGGAAACTGTAAAGGACAGTTCAGATACTTTGCTGTGATCCTTGTGTTAGGCTGTTGGCTGCAATAGTTCAGTGTCAGGCTGCACCATTTTCAGCATGGATTCAGTAGTCTGGCCAGTAAGCTAAGTAAAAACAATGACTGTAGACACCTCCGCCGTATCTGCTCCTAGGAGGGCCAGTTCCACCACAGAACACACCAGATGGCCTCCTCCTTTAGAGACTGCAATTTCCCTTCCCACGTGGTTGAAGATGCCTCCAACGCATCTCGTCCACATCCCGCACCTCCGCCCTCAGACCACATCCCTTCAACCGTAACAAGGACAGAACCCCTCTGGTGCTCACCTTCCACCCTACCAACCTTCGCATAAACCAAATCATCCAACGACATTTCCGCCACCTCCAAACGGACCCAACCACCAGGGATACAATTCTGTTCCCACCCCTTTCCGCCTTCCGCAAAGACCGTTCTCTCCGTGACTACCTGGTTAGGTTGATGCTCCCCAACTACCCACCCTCCTGTCCTGGCACCTTCCCCTGCCACAGTAGGAACTGCAAAACCTGCGCCCACACCTCCTCGCTCACCTCCATCCAAGGCCCTGAAGGAGCCTTCCACATCCATCAAAGTTTTACCTGCACGTCCACCAATATCATTAATTGTATCCGTTGCTCCCGATGCGGTCTCCTCTACATTGGGGAGACTAGACGCCTCCTAGCAGACATGACTTGTCCTACCTGCCTATCTTCCTTTCCACCTATCCACTCCACCCTCCACTCTGACCTATCACCTCCATCCCCACCCCCATTCACCTATTGTACTCTATGCTACTTTATCCTCACCCCCACCCTCCTCTAATTTATCTCTCCACCCTGCAGGCACTCTGCCTCTATTCCTGATGAAGAGCTTTTGCCCGAAACGTCGATTTTCCTGCTCCTCGGATGCAGCCTGAAATGCTGTGCTTTTCCAGCACCACTCTTAGCCAGTAAGCTAACGACAACAAGGCTAAAGGTGGAGTCAAGGGGGACAGAGCAGGAATGGTATCATTGCAAAGAGCCCAGTAGGGCTTCTTCTCTATGATTTTACTTCATGAACTCAAACTTCTTCAATCAAAAGAGAAACTGACTCTTGAGTGAGCAGTCCAACTATCAGTGGATACAAATCTTAGAAAATTAGTCAAAAAGAATTATAGAGCAGACGTTCCATTTGGTGCAAAGTATTCTACTGAGTGTTGACTATGAAAAACAAGATAGAACATTGGGGCAGCACGGTGGTTGGCATTACTGCCTCACAGCACCAGAGACCCGGGTTTGATTTCAGCCTTGGAACACTGTCTGTGTGGAGTTTACATATTCTTCTAGTGTCTGCGTGGGTTTCCTCCAGATGCTGTGGTTTGCTCCCACATCCAAAGATGTGCAGATTAGGTGGATTGGAAATGCTAAATTACCCGTAGTGTCCAGGGATGTGCAGGCTAGGTGGCTTAACGATGGAAAATGCAGGGTTACAGGGAAAGTATAGGGTGGTGAGTCTAGGTGGATGTTCTCAGTGTGGACTTGATGGGCTGAATGTCCTACTTCCGCACTGTAGAGCTTCTATGATTCCATGCTAACATTCAACTAGAGGAGACAGATCTGTCATCTAAAAACAAATATACCCTTAAGTGACAACTTCAATGCAAAATGCTAAGCAATGTAATGCTACAGTATCTTGTCATAAGTATGGTTCCAAAATTCTACATCAGCAAAAACAAAACCACCCAATCTTTCATGGACTATGTATTATTTGTAGTAAGAAGGTCATTTCTCAAAGATGTGCTACAGTCTAAAGATTATACCAGGCACTAAATAAAATAATTTCACATCTGACATGTATGTTCATGTCTTGGAGCAGAGCCTTGAATACTGGTCAATACTGCACTGCAGCAATTTTCTTAAAATGAGAAACAACGACCTGTGGACAAACTAAAAAATCTTTTTTTTGTATATCACAGATTACCCAGGTACAGGAGTACTTAAAATTCATTTTTAAAAAGATGTGTTCAAAAGAAGCCCATGCCTCAAGTCATTTCTTGCCCTTGCCTCCTTCTTGAGGAGCCTGCCTTGAACCCAAACTCTTAGTCAGATACAAAATATGACGAAAAGAGTGACAGGAGGATAACAGACGCTTTTATGCTAGCAAAACCATTAGGTTACAGGAAAAGAGTAGAACAGGTGACAGGTCGGTGCAGAAGCATAGAATCATAGAAAACAGGTGCAGGAAGAGGCCATTCAACCCTTCAAGCCTGCACCACTTTTTAATATGATCATTGCTGTTCATGCAATCTCAGTATCCTATTCTTACCATCTCTCCATACCCTAGATCTCTTTAGTCACAAGGGCAAAAACAAAACCTCCCTCTTGAAGATATCTAATGAACTGTCTTCCTGTGGGAGAGAATTCTACAGGTTCACAACACTCTCAGTGTAGAAATTCTTCCTCATCTGAATCCTGAATGGCTTATTCCTTACTCTTAGACATGCAGAAACCTCCCACAGACCTTTTAAGAAACATTACTTTAGTTATTTTACATCGAGACCCCTCTGTGAGGTTTGTGCATCACTGGCGTTAAGCATGAAAAATTGTACTGCAGTTTGGGATGACATGTCCCAATTTTTATAAATGAAGGAAGTCATTTTCTGTTGGAGCTGAAACACTGCTCTCTCCCTACCCCCTTTCCAAAATTACAGCAGACTGGACAGTAATGGTGAGTGATGGGCAACAGTACAAATACTTCATAACCCTAGGCTAGTGACCAAAATAAGCTCCAAAAATTTCAAAGTTACAAACAAATAACTGTAACTTCATCATTAATGTTATTTTTCTGGGGTATAACTTTAAAGAAGTCTTATCTTAATTAAGCAAACATGGTGTGAAACTGAAATAAGGCAACTTAAGAGGAATTTGTGATTCACTTGCTGATTCAGTACAACTGTGGAAATGATTATCACCACCATCACATAAATAACGATGATTAGAATATTTAACTTCTGTTATTGGCCTTGGAATTGCTCTGGAGGGCAAGGGAGTATAATGATGTTTGCCTAACATCTTTTTCTGCACTATTGACAGGGAGACATTACATAAAAATGGCCAGCGGCAGAAAGCTGGTGTGCCAGCCAATTTTTGGACTTGTCTGATTCTGAAACAGATTAAAAATCCAGTTAGACAATACAAACAAACAGCTGTCTGAATTAGGAGCTGGAGTAGTTCATTTGAATCCCTAATCTGCCACTCAGAAACATCATGGCTGATCTGATTGTGGCCTCAACCCCACATTCTAGCCCTCCGTAGACTTAAAATCCATACTTTCATTTCCTCAAGGAATGACTATAACTCTCTAAGTTATAGATCTGTCCTCATTAATCACTTCAATTCCATCCTGTTTAAAAATCTGTGTCGGTATCTTGTACCACTTAAAATCCCACAGGCTCAATCCCAGCAAATTAATTTATCCTCAATTTAGGAACTATTTCACGCTCCCATCCCAACAGAATTCTGTCGTTTCAAACCATGCATCCTATACTGTTGCTACTCCCCAACTCCAAATTAATATTTTTGTTCTCTGCTTTTCAATTATTATTACAGCGTTATCTGCAACATGCTTTTATTAAATACTCTTTGTTTAAAAAAAAGTGTCTGAGCATTTTTCAGAGCTGGACAAAGTGATGTCAGCTACAATGTCTCTGTCCATTAAATTTTTCCTTCCTAATCACATTTCTCATCATACATCTGTTTCTTTTAAAATACCTCCTATAAAACTTTCTGCTTAACTGTGCTTTCACTCCCTTATTTTTATACCTTTTCTTTCTCCTTGATGTTCATCATTTTCTTGTGCTTTGCAAAGTACTCAGATGTTCTCACAAGGAGTAGCACATAAAAGCTTGTTGCTATCACTGTAAGAAAATCATCAGTCAATAATACAAATAATTGACCTAAATTATCTCTTTAAGTGGGTATAGGAGAATCTTTCTTTTCTTGATGGCATGTAAGTCACAACAAAAAAATCAATGGAAGAAAATATTTAAATTAAATATGGATGTTAATACGTCTGCTTGAAATTCCATAGGCTGACCATAAGACATATAAGACTGTGGTTCAGTGATTAGCACTGCTGCCTCACAGCACCAAGCACCAGGATTTGATTCCAGTCTTAGGTGACTGTCTGTGAGGAATTTGCATTGTCTCCCTGTGTCTGCATTACCAAGAGTGTCAGGGGATGTGCAGGCTGGGTGGATTAGCTGTGGGAAATGCAGGGTTATGGGGATAGAGTAGGGGGCTGGGTCTGGGTAGAATGCTCTTCGAAGGGTGGTCACAGACTTGATAGGCCAAACTGCCTACATCCACACTGTAGAGATTTCATGAACTGCTTTTGACCATCTCTCTCCCTTTCCTATAATGATTGAAATTGCAACAGCAAAAATAACTCAAAAAGTGACATAATGAAAAGAAAATGTTAGCCAATTTGGCTATTTCATTTGAACTGTAAAGCTGCAGAGATCTTTTCTGGAGGGCGAAGTTAAAAATTACACAACAGCATGTTATAGACCAGCAGGTTTACTTGGAAGCAATAGCTTTCAGACCACTGCTCCTTCATCGGGTATCTCCGAACGCTGGTCTATAACATGCTGTTGTGTGATTTTTAACTTTGTCCACCCAGGTCCAACATCAGCTCCTCCACGTTTTCTAGAGGGGAAAGTGGAGGGCAGCAGAAAGGTAGGTTGATCGAGCGTTAGTTGAATGACATATGTCACAGAGTGGTTATCGATGAACTATAATGGACATATAATGTTGGTCCAAGACAGATGAACATAATGTAGATTATAAGAGCAGGGAGGTTATGTTGGAGCATTCCAAGTCTTTGGTTCATCCACAGCTGGAATATTCTGTACAGCTTTTGTCATCTCATTCTGGAAAGAGTGCAATTGCACTGGAGGGAATGTAAATGATGCCCAGGTTGGAGCATTTTACTTATGGAAAGATCCTGAATAGGCTCAACCTGTATTCTTTAGAACAGCAATGGCTGAGGCAGGACCTGATTATAGTGTAGAAGATTATGAAGGGTGAGGAGAAGTGAACAGGAAGGAGCTATTCTCTTTCATTGAAGAGGCAAAGATAGGGACATAATTCTAACCTGAAAGGCAGGAGCTTTAATTGGGAATTGAGGAAAACTGTTTTCATCTACAGGATGGTAGGAATCTGGAATGCAGTGCCTGGAGAATAATTATACAGGAAGCATTCAAGGTTATGGGCCAAGTGCTGGAAAGGGGAATTAGATAGGTCATCATAGACTTGGTATACCAAAAAGCCTCCTTCATGCCATACAACTTTATGATGAAAATGTGTTTCTTGCCCACTTTTGTTCAAAGAATTTGCACAATCCTTTGAGATCATTCCAGCCAGGACAAGATGGGTGCATTTTCATATCCATATAATTTTCAAATCAAAATATTATCTTTAATTCAATCAATAAATCATAATTCTAGCACAATGAGCACCAAAAAGTAATCAAGTTCAAACAACAATGATCACAGAAGTGTGGTTGATTGTTTAGGATGCATTTTCTAATTATAATATAAAGATAAATGTAATTTTTAATTCTATTATGAGATAGATATTGGTCAAGACACCAGAGAGAATTCCACCTTCCTCATCCTTTGGAATAGTCTCATGGGATCTTTAGTTGCTATGTGAGATTGCAGATAGGGACTCATATTAATGTTTCCTCTAGAAGACTGCATCCCTCACACTATAGGCACTCCCCCTGCACTGTAATGGAATTTCATCCCTGATGTTTTATGCTCAGATCTCGGGAGTCGGTCTTGAATGCACGATCTTCTGATACAGAGTTTGGAATGCTTTCGTTTAAGGCTCAGTTATTACTTTACCTCTAAAAATGATGCTTTGAAGTTGCAACTGCTTCCAATAGATTATCGACCTGTTAATTACAACGAATATACCTTGAAAGTAAAACTTGATGGCAAGACCTGCATTGCACCTTAAACACAAAAAGACACACATAACAACTCATTGTACAGGAGTAGCATTAGAGAAAGTTTAACACGTTGAACAGATTTTTACATTTGTGGGACAGTGTTGAACAAGAGATATAGAGTGAGACGAAGCAGGTTTAAAACTGAAATGATGAGAAACTATTTCTTTCAGAGGATTATGAATCTGTGGAACTCACTGCCCAGGAGTGCAGTGGAGGAGAATCAATGCATGGATTCAAAACAAAAATAGATACATTTCTGATGAAAAGTGAGATAAAGGGCTGAGGGGAACAGGCAGGAAAATGGAGTTGAGACCATGATAATGTTAGTCATGACCATATTAAATGGTGGATTGGGCTTGAATGGCTGAATTGCCCACTCCCATTCCTAATTCCTATGTTCCTATGTTCTTTAGTCATGTAAGGGCATGTGGGGAGGCAAACTAATATTTGACACAAAGGATGGATTTGGGGCACACCTTAAAGTATCAAAAGAAATATAGAGAGGGAGAGAGACTTCAGAAGAGAATTCCATTACTGAGGAGTAGGGGTGCTGATGGCAGAGTGATCACTAGGAAAGGAGTTAAAATCAGAGATACACTCTACTTACGTGCAGAGCAAACAATTAACTGATAATAAATTTGACCATTATATCAAATTTGTTGCCTAAATTGGACTGTAATGGACTCAAAAATTTATCTGAGAGCAAAAATGAAGATTTCCACCCTAATTTTTAAGTTCCTCTCTGAGCCCTGTCCAGTTAGTTTTCTGGAAGAAATTGCAGACAAAAAACAATATGAACAGTAAAAATTCTGAATAATGCAATTATCGTACTGATAAAAAAACATTTGTCTTGCAGCACATTATTCCTTCATTCAGATCTTAACATATTGAACAGAGTCATAGAGTCATAGAGATGTACAGCATGGAAACAGACCCTTTGGTCCAACCTGTCCATGTGGACCAGATATCCCAACCCAATCTAGTCCCACCTGCCAGCACCCGGCCCATATCCCTCCAAACCCTTCCTATTCATATACCCATTCAAATGCCTCTTAAATGTTACAATTGTACCAGCCTCCACCATGTCCTCTGGCAGCTCATTCCATACACGTACCACCCTCTGTGTGAAACAG